>NC_092248.1:13208767-13233767 GCF_036320965.1 Panulirus ornatus
AAGTGGCATTCAGTTATGAAGAAAAAATTGTGTTTAATAAGATTGCTAATATAATAATGATTCATTAGTGGTGTATGAGGACTTTTGTATCACTTGACATTGAACAAATCAATCAGTTGCCTGATGGAATGGACTAGACTGTATATCAATGTTGTTGTAAAAATGCAATAGGAAAAGTTTACCTCTCACCTATTCTTTATCCTAACCAGTTAAGAGTGTTACAAAAGTATAGGCTAATATGTTCTTTCCAGCAAGCGTGAAAAACGTTTGGAAGAAGAGTATGTCGAACTTGAATATCAGATTCGATGCTTGATGCTTAAACCACCATCAGAAAAGACTGAAGTAGATACTGCTCAGGAAGAAGAACTGATAGCCCGGTTGGTGAAGGTTGTGGAGCAGCGTGATGAGATCATTAATTGCTTGGAGTTAGACAGGTTGCGGGAGGCACAAGAAGATGAGAGCATTGCCACTCACATGATGAAGTACCAAGGTCAGTAGATCAGATAAGGTAGTTATCTTTCAAGTACACACTTAATGACTTATGTATCTTAGCCTCTTTCTGGAGAATGACTACACTTCAGATAAGCCTGGGATACATCACGTGGCCCCCATCTGGTATATGTTTTTCACATACCATATAAAGGAAAATTATTTAGTCAGTGTCCATGTAGTTTTCAAGCAATACACAGTTCGTGACCATACTTGCTTGCAAAGTCAATGACTCTCCCTTAGGGCCTGTCAGTAAAGCTGCTTCACTGTGTTAAGATTCATAATAAAAGATATTTCTAAAGGTACTGTAGATCTGAATTGAATATAACCCAATTATTGTGATTGCCCAGAAAATATATTTCAAATGCTATATTCAAATTTAATGAAATGTAATTCTTATAATGTAACTTCACAGGACTTTAGCTATTGTCATCCTAATAAATCTTCTGTTGATCATGACCTACGTTTGCCTGTATCTTACTCAGAATTCCCGTCTTCTTCATTGACAAGCCCTCCTTTTTGTTATGGAAATTGGTCAAGTAGCAGTCTTCCTTGGCTGTAAGATTTTTTTTCTCATTTAACTTTGGTTTCTGTGTGGGAGATTCTTTCACCTCCAAAGTAGGCCTATTGGTTTAGAAAATACATGAAATTTCAAAATTCTAGAAGCTCTTCATATAGTTAATTATCTACCTATCTCTTTATGTCTCTGATGCCCATTCCCAATGGGAAGTCCCTCAAGGAGATGGCCATGGCAAAAGGGTCTCCATAACTGTTAAATTCCAGTACCACTTCTTAGCTTTTATTGCTTTTTCCTAATTAATTATCATAGCTGCCTAAGTAGTTCATGTGGAGTGGCATTAGATGATGCATATTTTTGCATATTTCCACTCCATAGGAGTTGTGAGGCATGGGCAATAGATAGAGTTGTATACCACATTGTTCCAATTCACTCTATTCCTTGCACGCCTTTCACCCTCCTGCATGTTCAGGCCCCAATCACTCAAAATCTTTTTCACTCCATCTTTCCACCTCCAATTTGGTCTCCCACTTCTCCTCATTCCCTCCATCTCTGACACATATACCCTCTTTGTCAATCTTTCCTCACTCATTCTCTCCATGTGACCAAACTATTTCAAAACACCTTCTTCTGCTCTCTCAACCACACTCTTTTTATTACCCCACATCTCTCTTACCTTATTACTACTTACTTGATCAAACCACCTCACACCACATGTTGTCCTAAAACATCTCATTTCCAGCACATCCACCCTCCTCCACACAACTCTATCCATACCCCTCGCCTTGTAACCATATAACATTGTTGGAACCACTATTCCTTCAAACATACCCATTTTTGCTTTCCAAGATAATGTTCTCGACTTCCACATATTCTTCAACGCTCCCAGAACTTTTGCCCCCTCCCCCACCCTATGATTCACTTCTGCTTCCATGGTTCCATCCGCTGCCAAATCCACTCCCAGATATCTAAAACACTTCACTTCCTCCAGTTTTTCTCCCTTCAAACTTACCTCCCAGTTGACATGTCCCTCAACCCTACTGTACCTAATAACCTTGCTCTTATTCACATTTACTCTCAGCTTTCTTCTTTCACACACTTTACCAAACTCAGTCACCAGCTTCTGCAGTTTCTCACATGAATCAGCCACCAGCGCTGTATCATCGGCGAACATCAACTGACTCGCTTCCCAAGCTCTTTCACCCACAACAGACTGCATGCTTGCCCCTCTTTCCAAAACTCTTGCATTCACCTCCCAAAAAACCCCATCCTTAAACAAATTAAACAACCATGGAGACGACATTATTCATTTATTATACTTTGTCGCCATCTCCCGCATTAGCAAGGTAGCGCAAGGAAGCAGACGAAAGAATTGCCCAACCCACCCACATACACATGTATATACATACACGTCCACACACACACACATATACATACCTATACATTTCAACGTATACATATATATACATACACAGACATATACATATATACACATGCACATAATTCATACTTGCTACCTTTATTCATTCCCGTCGCCACCCCACCACACATAAAATGACAGCCCCCTTCCCCCGCATGCGCGTTGAGGTAGCACTAGGAAAAGACAGCAAAGGCCACATTTGTTCACACTCATTCTCTAGCTGTCATGTATAATGCACCAAAACCACAGCTCCCTTTCCACATCCAGACCCCCCTCAAAACTTTCCATGGTTTACCCCAGACTATATATATAGTGCCATTATACAGAGGCAAAGGTGAGTGTTCAAATTACAGAGGTATAAGTTTGTTGAGTATTCCTGGGAAATTATATGGGAGGGTATTGATTGAGAGGGTGAAGGCATGTACAGAGCATCAGATTGGGGAAGAGCAGTGTGGTTTCAGAAGTGGTGGAGGATGTGTGGATCAGGTGTTAGCTCTGAAGAATGTATGTGAGAAATACTTAGAAAAAAATGGATTTGTATGTAGCTTTTGTGGATCTAGAGAAGGCATATGATAGAGTTGATAGAGATGCTTTATGGAAGGTATTAAGAGTATATGGTGTGGGAGATAAGTTGCTAGAAGTAGTGAAAAGTTTTTATCAAGGATGTCAGACGTGTACAAGTAGTAAGAGAGGAAAGTGATTGGTTCCCAGTGAATTTCGGTTTGCGGCAGGGGTGCATGTTGTCTTAATGATTGTTTGATTTGTTTATGGATGGGGAGGTGAATGCAAGAGTTTTGGAGAGTGAGGCAAGTATGCAGTCTGTTGTGGATGAGAGGCTTGGGAAGTGAGTCAGTTGTTTTTTGATGATGATACAGTGCTGGTGACTGATTCAGATGAGAAACTGCAGAAGCTGGTGACTGAGTTTGGTAAAGTGTGTGAAAGAAGAAAGTTGAGAGTAAATGTGAATAAGAGCAAGGTTATTAAGTTCAGTAGGATGGAGGGACAAGTCAATTGGGAGGTAATTTTGAATGGAGAAAAAGTGGAGGAAGTGATGTGTTTTAGATATCTGGGAGTGGATTTAGCAGTGTATGGAACCATGGAAGCAGAAGTGAGTCACATGGTGGGGAGGGGGCAAGGTATCTGGGAGCATTGATGAATGTGTGGAAGGTGAGAACGTTATCTTGGAGAGCAAAAATGGGTATGCTTGAAGGAATAGTGGTTCCAACAATGTTATATGGTTGCAAGGTGTGGGCTAAAGATAGGGTTGTACGGAGGAGGGTGGGTGTGTTGGAAATGAGATGTTTGAGGACAATATGTGGTGTAAGGTGGTTGATTAAGTAATGAAAGGGTAAGAGAGATGTGTGGTAATAAAAAGAGTGTGGTTGAGAGTGCAGAAGAGGGTGTATTGAAATAGTTTGGTCACATGAAGAGAATGAGTGAGGAAAGATTGACAAAGAGGATATTTGTCTCAAAGGTGGAGGGAACGAGGAGAAGTGGGAGACCAAATTGGAGGCGAAAGGATGGATAGAAAAGATTTTGAGTGATCGGGGCCTGAACATACAGGAGGGTGAAAGGCATGCAAGGAATAGAGTGAATTGGAACGATGTGGTATATGTGCTGTCAATGTATTGAACCAGGGCATGTGAAGCGTCTGGGTTATACCATGGAAAGTTTTGTGGGGCCTAGATGTGGAAAGGGAGCTATGGTTTTTGTGCATTACACATGACAGCTAGAGACTGAGTGTGAATGAATGTGGCCTTTGTTGCCTTTCCTAGCGCTACCTCACACGCGCGTGGGTGGGAGGTGAGTGCCATTTCATGTGTGGTGGGGTGGCAACAGGAATGGATGAAGGCAGCAAGAATGAATATGTACATGTGTATATATGTATATGTCTGTGTGTGTATATGTATGTATATGTTGAAATGTATAGGTATGTATATGTGTGTGTGGGGGCGTGTATGTGGGTGGGTTGGGCCATTCTTTCATCTGTTTCCTTGTGCTGCCTCACAAACACGGGAGACAGTGACAAAGTATAATAAAAAAAAAATAGATATACACACATAAATGCCCATACACACACCTATACATACATATACATATATATATATATATATATATATATATATATATATATATATATATATATATATATATATATATATATATATGTTTATCCCTGGGGATAGGGGATTAAGAATACTTCCCACGTATTCCCTGCGTGTCGTAGAAGGCGACTAAAAGGGGAGGGAGCGGGGGGCTGGAAATCCTCCCCTCTCGTTTTTTTTTTTTTTTTCAAATTTTCCAAAAGAAGGAACAGAGGGGGCCAGGTGAGGATATTCCAAAAAAGGCCCAGTCCTCTGTTCTTAGCGCTACCTCGCTAACGCGGGAAATGGCGAATAGTTTAAAAAAAAAAAAATATATATATATATATATATATATATATATATATATATATATATATATATATATATAAATATATATATATATATATATATATATATATATATATATATATATATATATATATATATATAAATATATATATATATATATATATGGTGTGGGAGGCAAGTTGTTAGAAGCAGTGGAAAAGTTTTTATCGAGGATGTAAGGCATGTGTACGTGTAGGAAGAGAGGAAAGTGATTGGTTCTCAGTGAATGTAGGTTTGCGGCAGGGGTGTGTGATGTCTCCATGGTTGTTTGATTTGTTTATGGATGGGGTTGTAAGGGAGGTAAATGCAAGAGTCCTGGAAAGAGGGGCAAGTATGAAGTCTGTTGGGGATGAGAGAGCTTGGGAAGTGAGTCAGTTGTTGTTCGCTGATGATACAGCGCTGGTGGCTGATTCATGTGAGAAACTGCAGAAGCTGGTGACTGAGTTTGGTAAAGTGTGTGGAAGAAGAAAGTTGAGAGTAAATGTGAATAAGAGCAAGGTTATTAGGCACAGTAGGGGTGAGGGTCAAGTCAATTGGGAGGTGAGTTTGAATGGAGAAAAACTGGAGGAAGTGAAGTGTTTTAGATATCTGGGAGTGGATCTGTCAGCGGATGGAACCATGGAAGCGGAAGTGGATCATAGGGTGGGGGAGGGGGCGAAAATTTTGGGAGCCTTGAAAAATGTGTGGAAGTCGAGAACATTATCTCGGAAAGCAAAAATGGGTATGTTTGAGGGAATAGTGGTTCCAACAATGTTGTATGGTTGCGAGGCGTGGGCTATGGATAGAGATGTGCGCAGGAGGATGGATGTGCTGGAAATGAGATGTTTGAGGACAATGTGTGGTGTGAGGTGGTTTGATCGAGTAAGTAACGTAAGGGTAAGAGAGATGTGTGGAAATAAAAAGAGCGTGGTTGAGAGAGCAGAAGAGGGTGTTTTGAAATGGTTTGGCCACATGGAGAGAATGAGTGAGGAGAGATTGACCAAGAGGATATATGTGTCGGAGGTGGAGGGAACGAGGAGAAGAGGGAGACCAAATTGGAGGTGGAAAGATGGAGTGAAAAAGATTTTGTGTGATCGGGGCCTGAACATGCAGGAGGGTGAAAGGAGGGCAAGAAATAGAGTGAATTGGAGTCATGTGGTATACAGGGGTTGACGTGCTGTCAGTGGATTTGAAGCAAGGCATGTGCAGCGTCTGGGGTAAACCATGGAAAGCTGTGTAGGTATGTATATTTGCGTGTGTGGACGTGTGTATGTACATGTGTATGGGGGGGGGGGTTGGGCCATTTCTTTCGTCTGTTTCCTTGCGCTACCTCGCAAACGCGGGAGACAGCGACAAAGTATAAAAAAAAAAAAAAAAAGAATATATATATATATATATATATATATATATATATATATATATATATATATATATATATATATATATATATATATATATTTTTTTTTTTTTTTTTTTTATACTTTGTCGCTGTCTCCCGCGTTTGCGAGGTAGCGCAAGGAAACAGACGAAAGAAATGGCCCCCCCCCATACACATGTACATACACACGTCCACACACGCAAATATACATACCTACACAGCTTTCCATGGTTCACCCCAGACGCTTCACATGCCTTGCTTCAATCCACTGACAGCACGTCAACCCCTGTATACCACATGACTCCAATTCACTCTATTTCTTGCCCTCCCCTCACCCTCCTGCATGTTCAGGCCCCGATCACACAAAATCCTTTTCACTCCATCTTTCCACCTCCAATTTGGTCTCCCTCTTCTCCTCGTTCCCTCCACCTCCGACACATATATCCTCTTGGTCAATCTCTCCTCACTCATTCTCTCCATGTGCCCAAACCATTTCAAAACACCCTCTTCTGCTCTCTCAACCACGCTCTTTTTATTTCCACACATCTCTCTTACCCTTACGTTACTTACTCGATCAAACCACCTCACACCACACATTGTCCTCAAACATCTCATTTCCAGCACATCCATCCTCCTGCGCACATCTCTATCCATAGCCCACGCCTCGCAACCATACAACATTGTTGGAACCACTATTCCCTCAAACATACCCATTTTTGCTTTCCGAGATAATGTTCTCGACTTCCACACATTTTTCAAGGCTCCCAAAATTTTCGCCCCCTCCCCCACCCTATGATCCACTTCCGCTTCCATGGTTCCATCCGCTGACAGATCCACTCCCAGATATCTAAAACACTTCACTTCCTCCAGTTTTTCTCCATTCAAACTCACCTCCCAATTGACTTGACCCTCACCCCTACTGTACCTAATAACCTTGCTCTTATTCACATTTACTCTCAACTTTCTTCTTCCACACACTTTACCAAACTCAGTCACCAGCTTCTGCAGTTTCTCACATGAATCAGCCACCAGCGCTGTATCATCAGCGAACAACAACTGACTCACTTCCCAAGCTCTCTCATCCCCAACAGACTTCATACTTGCCCCTCTTTCCAGGACTCTTGCATTTACCTCCCTTACAACCCCATCCATAAACAAATTAAACAACCATGGAGACATCACACACCCCTGCCGCAAACCTACATTCACTGAGAACCAATCACTTTCCTCTCTTCCTACACGTACACATGCCTTACATCCTCGATAAAAACTTTTCACTGCTTCTAACAACTTGCCTCCCACACCATATATTCTTAATACCTTCCACAGAGCATCTCTATCAACTCTATCATATGCCTTCTCCAGATCCATAAATGCTACATACAAATCCATTTGCTTTTCTAAGTATTTCTCACATACATTCTTCAAAGCAAACACCTGATCCACACATCCTCTACCACTTCTGAAACCGCACTGCTCTTCCCCAATCTGATGCTCTGTACATGCCTTCACCCTCTCAATCAATACCCTCCCATATAATTTACCAGGAATACTCAACAAACTTATACCATATATATATAGCTTGTAGATTTATGTGCTGAAAAAGGACTGATGATTGGGAATACCTGGTTTAAAAAGCGAGATATACATAAGTATACTTATGTAAGTAGGAGAGATGGCCAGAGAGTGTTATTGGATTACGTGTTAATTGACAGGCGTGCGAAAGAGAGACTTTTGGATGTTAATGTGCTGAGAGGTGCAACTGGAGGGATGTCTGATCATTATCTTGTGGAGGCTAAGGTGAAGATTTGTATGGGTTTTCAGAAAAGAAGAGTGAATGTTGGGGTGAAGAGGGTGGTGAGAGTAAGTGAGCTTGGGAAGGAGACCTGTGTGAGGAAGTACCAAGAGAGACTGAGTACAGAATGGAAAAAGGTGAGAACAATGGAAGTAAGGGGAGTGGGGGAGGAATGGGATGTATTTAGGGAATCAGTGATGGATTGCGCAAAAGATGCTTGTGGCATGAGAAGAGTGGGAGGTGGGTTGATTAGAAAGGGTAGTGAGTGGTGGGATGAAGAAGTAAGAGTATTAGTGAAAGAGAAGAGAGAGGCATTTGGACGATTTTTGCAGGGAAAAAATGCAATTGAGTGGGAGATGTATAAAAGAAAGAGACAGGAGGTCAAGAGAAAGGTGCAAGAGGTGAAAAAAAGGGCAAATGAGAGTTGGGGTGAGAGAGTATCATTAAATTTTAGGGAGAATAAAAAGATGTTCTGGAAGGAGGTAAATAAAGTGCGTAAGACAAGGGAGCAAATGGGAACTTCAGTGAAGGGCGCAAATGGGGAGGTGATAACAAGTAGTGGTGATGTGAGAAGGAGATGGAGTGAGTATTTTGAAGGTTTGTTGAATGTGTTTGATGATAGAGTGGCAGATATAGGGTGTTTTGGTCGAGGTGGTGTGCAAAGTGAGAGGGTTAGGGAAAATTATTTGGTAAACAGAGAAGAGGTAGTGAAAGCTTTGCGGAAGATGAAAGCCGGCAAGGCAGCAGGTTTGGATGGTATTGCAGTGGAATTTATTAAAAAAGGGGGTGACTGTATTGTTGACTGGTTGGTAAGGTTATTTAATGTATGTATGACTCATGGTGAGGTGCCTGAGGATTGGCGGAATGCGTGCATAGTGCCATTGTACAAAGGCAAAGGGGATAAGAGTGAGTGCTCAAATTACAGAGGTATAAGTTTGTTCAGTATTCCTGGTAAATTATATGGGAGGGTATTGATTGAGAAGGTGAAGGCATCAGATTGGGGAAGAGCAGTGTGGTTTCAGAAGTGGTAGAGGATGTGTGGATCAGGTGTTTGCTTTGAAGAATGTATGTGAGAAATACTTAGAAAAGCAAATGGATTTGTATGTAGCATTTATGGATCTGGAGAAGGCATATGATAGAGTTGATAGAGATGCTCTGTGGAAGTTATTAAGAATATATGGTGTGGGAGGAAAGTTGTTAGAAGCAGTGAAAAGTTTTTATCGAGGATGTAAGGCATGTGTACGTGTAGGAAGAGAGGAAAGTGATTGGTTCTCAGTGAATGTAGGTTTGCGGCAGGGGTGTGTGATGTCTCCATGGTTGTTTAATTTGTTTATGGATGGGGTTGTTAGGGAGGTAAATGCAAGAGTTTTGGAAAGAGGGGCAAGTATGAAGTCTGTTGGGGATGAGAGAGCTTGGGAAGTGAGTCAGTTGTTGGTATTGGAAGGTATTGCATGCATAATATACTGTAGATGATGGATATAATTTTTATACTAATTTCATATAGGGCAGCTGATTTGCTGTAGGACAAACATATAGGGTTTTTGTGGCAAAGTGTCTGAGTAACTAATTTACCCCAGGGGAATGGGTAACTTTACCTTTTTACCAATATTCAGGTTTGGAATAGACCCACTTCACCAAAATCAGTTCCCACAATGGGTTCATGCTTATATGCATGTGACCCACTTCCTCTAACTGGAACTGCAATTCTAGATGATAGAAGTCTGTATAGAATTTTATTTCATTAGCCATAGACAGTGATTCTAAAGAAATAGATGAAATAGATAGTGGCTAGATTATTCAAATCTAACTCTGAGTTTCGGTTTAAAGAATTGTTGTATTTCAATTTCAGAAAAACATATAGATGGAGTTGAGAATGGTAGTAGTTTACATGAGACCCCCAAAAGGAAGAAGGCATTGAAGTTACCCAAGAAAAAAAAGAAAAAGGAAAAGAAAGATAAAAAGGGAGCAAAGGCTGATGCAGACAAGGATATAGATGAAACTGAAACATTAGAGATGAAGAAGAAGAAGAAGAAAAAGAAATGGCTCTTCTAGAATGTTATATATTATGATTTAATGAACCAGCTGTGACAAGAAAGTTGAAATATTGAACAAAACATTTCTTGAGTTTGCCGTCTTCCATCAGATAGTGTAATTTCAAGGGTCAAAGCATCTTCAGTAGTACTTAATGATCTATTTCTTTGTATCCATGATAGTATATCCAAAAATGTGTTATACAATAATGTAAATTCCCTTATGCTGATTGTAAATCTAATTCAGTATGCTGATTTTTTACTTTTTTCAGGCAATAATATAAAATTCAGAACTGACACTTTTATAGATGCCTGTCCAAACATTCCAAATCATATCCCACGAATTTCATTAAAGATTTGGTTTATTTATGAAAATTTTTTCATCACATATGCATGGATGATATATCTTGTTATATTTGTAAAGCAATGAAGCTATGAGTTTTGGGAAATTTCAGGTGTCATATGTGTTTTAAGAGAAACAGGATTCTCTTTGGCTGGTTTAGATTATATGGTATTTACATATTTTTAAAGGTATCCAATAGTAAGCAGTGTAAGTTGAGATGCATATAGAATTTTTAAGACTTTTTAATATTCTGTTAATTGTATAACCTCTTACAAATACAGTTAATATTTTTGAGAATAACCTAAGTTTATTTGGTTCAGATAGAAAAAATTTATAAAAGTGTGAAACACATTCTCTGGTGGTGCTTGCTCCTTGAGTAATTATAAATGCATTAAGTCTATTCCAGACACATCACTTTCACTTTTTATGTGGTTTGTCCATCAAATCCCAATTTACTGTGTGCATCTTTTAAGGGCATTAAGATATTTGGAAAGGTCTATGGGGCCTGGTTCTGGATAGGGAGCTATATACGTATATTTGTATTTATATATGGGATGTGGTTGTGTCTGTGGGGCCTGGTTGTGGATAGGGAGCTATATACATATATATGTTTTTTTTTTTTTTTTTTGCTTTGTCACTGTTTCCCGCGTTTGCGAGGTAGCGCAAGGAAACAGACGAAAGAAATGGCCCAACCCACCCCCATACACATGTATATACATACGTCCACACACGCAAATATACATACCTACACAGCTTTCCATGGTTTACCCCAGACGCTTCACATGCCTTGATTCAATCCACTGACAGCATGTCAACCCTGGTATACCACATCGCTCCAATTCACTCTATTCCTTGCCCTCCTTTCACCCTCCTGCATGTTCAGGCCCCGATCACACAAAATCTTTTTCACTCCATCTTTCCACCTCCAATTTGGTCTCCCTCTTCTCCTCGTTCCCTCCACCTCCGACACATATATCCTCTTGGTCAATCTTTCCTCACTCATTCTCTCCATGTGCCCAAACCATTTCAAAACACCCTCTTCTGCTCTCTCAACCACGCTCTTTTTATTTCCACACATCTCTCTTACCCTTACGTTACTTACTCGATCAAACCACCTCACACCACACATTGTCCTCAAACATCTCATTTCCAGCACATCCATCCTCCTGCGCACAACTCTATCCATAGCCCACGCCTCGCAACCATACAACATTGTTGGAAACACTATTCCTTCAAACATACCCATTTTTGCTTTCCGAGATAATGTTCTCGACTTCCACACATTCTTCAAGGCTCCCAGAATTTTCGCCCCCTCCCCCACCCTATGATCCACTTCCGCTTCCATGGTTCCATCCGCTGCCAGATCCACTCCCAGATATCTAAGACACTTCACTTCCTCCAGTTTTTCTCCATTCAAACTCACCTCCCAATTGACTTGACCCTCAACCCTACTGTACCTAATAACCTTGCTCTTATTCACATTTACTCTTAACTTTCTTCTTCCACACACTTTACCAAACTCAGTCACCAGCTTCTGCAGTTTCTCACATGAATCAGCCACCAGCGCTGTATCATCAGCGAACAACAACTGACTCACTTCCCAAGCTCTCTCATCCCCAACAGACTTCATACTTGCCCCTCTTTCCAGGACTCTTGCATTTACCTCCCTTACAACCCCATCCATAAACAAATTAAACAACCATGGAGACATCACACACCCCTGCCGCAAACCTACATTCACTGAGAACCAATCACTTTCCTCTCTTCCTACACGTACACATGCCTTACATCCTCGATAAAAACTTTTCACTGCTTCTAACAACTTGCCTCCCACACCATATATTCTTAATACCTTCCACAGAGCATCTCTATCAACTCTATCATATGCCTTCTCTCAGATCCATAAATGCTACATACAAATCCATTTGCTTTTCTAAGTATTTCTCACATACATTCTTCAAAGCAAACACCTGATCCACACATCCTCTACCACTTCTGAAACCGCACTGCTCTTCCCCCATCTGATGCTCTGTACATGCCTTCACCCTCTCAATCAATACCCTCCCATATAATTTACCAGGAATACTCAACAAACTTATACCATATATATATATAGCTTGTAGATTTATGTGCTGAAAAAGGACTGATGATTGGGAATACCTGGTTTAAAAAGCGAGATATACATAAGTATACTTATGTAAGTAGGAGAGATGGCCAGAGAGTGTTATTGGATTACGTGTTAATTGACAGGCGTGCGAAAGAGAGACTTTTGGATGTTAATGTGCTGAGAGGTGCAACTGGAGGGATGTCTGATCATTATCTTGTGGAGGCTAAGGTGAAGATTTGTATGGGTTTTCAGAAAAGAAGAGTGAATGTTGGGGTGAAGAGGGTGGTGAGAGTAAGTGAGCTTGGGAAGGAGACCTGTGTGAGGAAGTACCAAGAGAGACTGAGTACAGAATGGAAAAAGGTGAGAACAATGGAAGTAAGGGGAGTGGGGGAGGAATGGGATGTATTTAGGGAATCAGTGATGGATTGCGCAAAAGATGCTTGTGGCATGAGAAGAGTGGGAGGTGGGTTGATTAGAAAGGGTAGTGAGTGGTGGGATGAAGAAGTAAGAGTATTAGTGAAAGAGAAGAGAGAGGCATTTGGACGATTTTTGCAGGGAAAAAATGCAATTGAGTGGGAGATGTATAAAAGAAAGAGACAGGAGGTCAAGAGAAAGGTGCAAGAGGTGAAAAAAAGGGCAAATGAGAGTTGGGGTGAGAGAGTATCATTAAATTTTAGGGAGAATAAAAAGATGTTCTGGAAGGAGGTAAATAAAGTGCGTAAGACAAGGGAGCAAATGGGAACTTCAGTGAAGGGCGCAAATGGGGAGGTGATAACAAGTAGTGGTGATGTGAGAAGGAGATGGAGTGAGTATTTTGAAGGTTTGTTGAATGTGTTTGATGATAGAGTGGCAGATATAGGGTGTTTGGTCGAGGTGGTGTGCAAAGTGAGAGGGTTAGGGAAAATTATTTGGTAAACAGAGAAGAGGTAGTGAAAGCTTTGCGGAAGATGAAAGCCGGCAAGGCAGCAGGTTTGGATGGTATTGCAGTGGAATTTATTAAAAAAGGGGTGACTGTATTGTTGACTGGTTGGTAAGGTTATTTAATGTATGTATGACTCATGGTGAGGTGCCTGAGGATTGGCGGAATGCGTGCATAGTGCCATTGTACAAAGGCAAAGGGGATAAGAGTGAGTGCTCAAATTACAGAGGTATAAGTTTGTTCAGTATTCCTGGTAAATTATATGGGAGGTATTGATTGAGAAGGAGGCTGACAGGCATCAGATTGGGGAAGAGCAGTGTGGTTTCAGAAGTGGTAGAGGATGTGTGGATCAGGTGTTTGCTTTGAAGAATGTATGTGAGAAATACTTAGAAAAGCAAATGGATTTGTATGTAGCATTTATGGATCTGGAGAAGGCATATGATAGAGTTGATAGAGATGCTCTGTGGAAGTTATTAAGAATATATGGTGTGGGAGGAAAGTTGTTAGAAGCAGTGAAAAGTTTTTATCGAGGATGTAAGGCATGTGTACGTGTAGGAAGAGAGGAAAGTGATTGGTTCTCAGTGAATGTAGGTTTGCGGCAGGGGTGTGTGATGTCTCCATGGTTGTTTAATTTGTTTATGGATGGGGTTGTTAGGGAGGTAAATGCAAGAGTTTTGGAAAGAGGGGCAAGTATGAAGTCTGTTGGGGATGAGAGAGCTTGGGAAGTGAGTCAGTTGTTGGTATTGGAAGGTATTGCATGCATAATATACTGTAGATGATGGATATAATTTTTATACTAATTTCATATAGGGCAGCTGATTTGCTGTAGGACAAACATATAGGGTTTTTGTGGCAAAGTGTCTGAGTAACTAATTTACCCCAGGGGAATGGGTAACTTTACCTTTTTACCAATATTCAGGTTTGGAATAGACCCACTTCACCAAAATCAGTTCCCACAATGGGTTCATGCTTATATGCATGTGACCCACTTCCTCTAACTGGAACTGCAATTCTAGATGATAGAAGTCTGTATAGAATTTTATTTCATTAGCCATAGACAGTGATTCTAAAGAAATAGATGAAATAGATAGTGGCTAGATTATTCAAATCTAACTCTGAGTTTCGGTTTAAAGAATTGTTGTATTTCAATTTCAGAAAAACATATAGATGGAGTTGAGAATGGTAGTAGTTTACATGAGACCCCCAAAAGGAAGAAGGCATTGAAGTTACCCAAGAAAAAAAAGAAAAAGGAAAAGAAAGATAAAAAGGGAGCAAAGGCTGATGCAGACAAGGATATAGATGAAACTGAAACATTAGAGATGAAGAAGAAGAAGAAGAAAAAGAAATGGCTCTTCTAGAATGTTATATATTATGATTTAATGAACCAGCTGTGACAAGAAAGTTGAAATATTGAACAAAACATTTCTTGAGTTTGCCGTCTTCCATCAGATAGTGTAATTTCAAGGGTCAAAGCATCTTCAGTAGTACTTAATGATCTATTTCTTTGTATCCATGATAGTATATCCAAAAATGTGTTATACAATAATGTAAATTCCCTTATGCTGATTGTAAATCTAATTCAGTATGCTGATTTTTTACTTTTTTCAGGCAATAATATAAAATTCAGAACTGACACTTTTATAGATGCCTGTCCAAACATTCCAAATCATATCCCACGAATTTCATTAAAGATTTGGTTTATTTATGAAAATTTTTTCATCACATATGCATGGATGATATATCTTGTTATATTTGTAAAGCAATGAAGCTATGAGTTTTGGGAAATTTCAGGTGTCATATGTGTTTTAAGAGAAACAGGATTCTCTTTGGCTGGTTTAGATTATATGGTATTTACATATTTTTAAAGGTATCCAATAGTAAGCAGTGTAAGTTGAGATGCATATAGAATTTTTAAGACTTTTTAATATTCTGTTAATTGTATAACCTCTTACAAATACAGTTAATATTTTTGAGAATAACCTAAGTTTATTTGGTTCAGATAGAAAAAATTTATAAAAGTGTGAAACACATTCTCTGGTGGTGCTTGCTCCTTGAGTAATTATAAATGCATTAAGTCTATTCCAGACACATCACTTTCACTTTTTATGTGGTTTGTCCATCAAATCCCAATTTACTGTGTGCATCTTTTAAGGGCATTAAGATATTTGGAAAGGTCTATGGGGCCTGGTTCTGGATAGGGAGCTATATACGTATATTTGTATTTATATATGGGATGTGGTTGTGTCTGTGGGGCCTGGTTGTGGATAGGGAGCTATATACATATATATGTTTTTTTTTTTTTTTTTTTGCTTTGTCACTGTTTCCCGCGTTTGCGAGGTAGCGCAAGGAAACAGACGAAAGAAATGGCCCAACCCACCCCCATACACATGTATATACATACGTCCACACACGGCAAATATACATACCTACACAGCTTTCCATGGTTTACCCCAGACGCTTCACATGCCTTGATTCAATCCACTGACAGCATGTCAACCCTGGTATACCACATCGCTCCAATTCACTCTATTCCTTGCCCTCCTTTCACCCTCCTGCATGTTCAGGCCCCGATCACACAAAATCTTTTTCACTCCATCTTTCCACCTCCAATTTGGTCTCCCTCTTCTCCTCGTTCCCTCCACCTCCGACACATATATCCTCTTGGTCAATCTTTCCTCACTCATTCTCTCCATGTGCCCAAACCATTTCAAAACACCCTCTTCTGCTCTCTCAACCACGCTCTTTTTATTTCCACACATCTCTCTTACCCTTACGTTACTTACTCGATCAAACCACCTCACACCACACATTGTCCTCAAACATCTCATTTCCAGCACATCCATCCTCCTGCGCACAACTCTATCCATAGCCCACGCCTCGCAACCATACAACATTGTTGGAAACACTATTCCTTCAAACATACCCATTTTTGCTTTCCGAGATAATGTTCTCGACTTCCACACATTCTTCAAGGCTCCCAGAATTTTCGCCCCCTCCCCCACCCTATGATCCACTTCCGCTTCCATGGTTCCATCCGCTGCCAGATCCACTCCCAGATATCTAAGACACTTCACTTCCTCCAGTTTTTCTCCATTCAAACTCACCTCCCAATTGACTTGACCCTCAACCCTACTGTACCTAATAACCTTGCTCTTATTCACATTTACTCTTAACTTTCTTCTTCCACACACTTTACCAAACTCAGTCACCAGCTTCTGCAGTTTCTCACATGAATCAGCCACCAGCGCTGTATCATCAGCGAACAACAACTGACTCACTTCCCAAGCTCTCTCATCCCCAACAGACTTCATACTTGCCCCTCTTTCCAAAACTCTTGCATTCACCTCCCTAACAACCCCATCCATAAACAAATTAAACAACCATGGAGACATCACACACCCCTGCCGCAAACCTACATTCACTGAGAACCAATCACTTTCCTCTCTTCCTACACGTACACATGCCTTACATTCTCGATAAAAACTTTTCACTGCTTCTAACAACTTGCCTCCCACACCATATATTTTTAATACCTTCCACAGAGCATCTCTATCAACTCTATCATATGCCTTCTCCAGATCCATAAATGCTACATACAAATCCATTTGCTTTTCTAAGTATTTCTCACATACATTCTTCAAAGCAAACACCTGATCCACACATCCTCTACCACTTCTGAAACCACACTGCTTTTCCCCAATCTGATGCTCTGTACATGCCTTCACCCTCTCAATCAATACCCTCCCATATAATTTACCAGGAATACTCAACAAACTTATACCTCTGTAATTTGAGCACTCACTCTTATCCCCTTTGCCTTTGTACAATGGCACTATGCACGCATTCCGCCAATCCTCAGGCACCTCACCATGAGTCATACATACATTAAATAACCTTACCAACCAGTCAGTAATACAGTCACCCCCTTTTTTAATAAATTCCACTGCAATACCATCCAAACCTGCTGCCTTGCTGGCTTTCATCTTCCGCAAAGCTTTTACTACTTCTTCTCTGTTTACCAAATCATTTTCCCTAACCCTCTCACTTTGCACACCACCTCGACCAAAACACCCTATATCTGCCACTCTATCATCAAACACATTCAACAAACCTTCAAAATACTCACTCCATCTCCTTCTCACATCACCACTACTTGTTATCACCTCCCCATTTGCACCCTTCACTGAAGTTCCCATTTGCTCCCTTGTCTTACGCACTTTATTTACCTCCTTCCAGAACATCTTTTTATTCTCCCTAAAATTTAATGATACTCTCTCACCCCAACTCTCATTTGCCCTCTTTTTCACCTCTTGCACCTTTCTCTTGACCTCCTGTCTCTTTATTTTATACATCTCCCACTCAATTGCATTTTTTCCCTGCAAAAATTGTCCAAATGCCTCTCCCTTCTCTTTCACTAATAATCTTACTTCTTCATCCCACCACTCACTACCCTTTCTAATCAACCCACCTCCCACTCTTCTCATGCCACAAGCATCTTTTGCGCAATCCATCACTGATTCCCTAAATACATCCCATTCCTCCCCCACTCCCCTTACTTCCATTGTTCTCACCTTTTTTCCATTCTGTACTCAGTCTCTCCTAGTACTTCCTCACACAAGTCTCCTTCCCAAGCTCACTTACTCTCACCACCCTCTTCACCCCAACATTTACTCTTCTTTTCTGAAAACCCATACAAATCTTCACCTTAGCCTCCACAAGATAATGATCAGACATCCCTCCAGTTGCACCTCTCAGCACATTAACATCCAAAAGTCTCTCTTTCGCGCACCTGTCAATTAACACGTAATCCAATAACGCTCTCTGGCCATCTCTCCTACTTACATACGTATACTTATGTATATCTCGCTTTTTAAACCAGGTATTCCCAATCACCAGTCCTTTTTCAACACATAAATCTACAAGCTCTTCACCATTTCCATTTACAACACTGAACACCCCATGTATACCAATTATTCCCTCAACTGCCACATTACTCACCTTTGCATTCAAATCACCCATCACTATAACCCGGTCTCGTGCATCAAAACCACTAACACACTCATTCAGCTGCTCCCAAAACACTTGACTCTCATGATCTTTCTTCTCATGCCCAGGTGCATATGCACCAATAATCACCCATCTCTCTCCATCAACTTTCAGTTTTACCTATATATATATATATATATATATATATATATATATATATATATATATATATATATATATATATATATTTTTTTTTTTTTTTTTTTATACTTTGTCGCTGTCTCCCGCGTTTGCGAGGTAGCGCAAGGAAACAGACGAAAGAAATGGCCCAACCCCCCCCATACACACGTACATACACACGTCCACACACGGAAATATACATACCTACACAGCTTTCCATGGTTTACCCCGGACGCTTCACATGCCTTGATTCAATCCACTGACAGCATATATATATATATATATATATATATATGTGATGGGGTTGTTAGGGAGGTGAATGCAAGAGTATTGGAGAGAGGGGCAAGTATACAGTCAGTTGTGGATGAGAGGGCTTGGGAAGTGAGTCAGTTGATGTTTGCTGATGATACAGTGCTGGTGGCTGATTCATGTGAGAAACTGCAGAAGCTGGTGACTGAGCTTGGTAAAGTGTGTGAAAGAAGAAAGTTAAGAGTAAATGTGAATAAGAGCAACGTTATTAGGTACAGTAGAGTTGAGGGTAAAGTCAATTGGGAGGTAAGTTTGAATGGAGAAAAACTGGAGGAAGTAAAGTGTTTTAGATATCTGGGAGTGGATCTGGCAGTGGATGGAACCATGGAAGCGGAAGTGGATCATAGGGTGGGGGAGGGGGCGAAAATTCTGGGAGCCTTGAAGAATGTGTGGAAGTCGAGAACATTATCTCGGAAAGCAAAAATGGGTATGTTTGAAGGAATAGTGGTTTCAACAATGTTGTATGGTTGCGAGGCGTGGGCGCAGGAGGATGGATGTGCTGGAAATGAGATGTTTGAGGACAATGTGTGGTGTGAGGTGGTTTGATCGAGTAAGTAACGTAAGGGTAAGAGAGATTTGTGGAAATAAAAAGAGTGTGGTTGAGAGAGCAGAAGAGGGTGTTTTGAAATGGTTTGGGCACATGGAGAGAATGAGTGAGGAAAGATTGACCAAGAGGATATATGTGTCGGAGGTGGAGGGAACGAGGAGAAGTGGGAGACCAAATTGGAGGTGGAAAGATGGAGTGAAAAAGATTTTGTGTGATCGGGGCCTGAACATGCAGGAGGGTGAAAGGAGGGCAAGGAATAGAGTGAATTGGATCGATGTGGAATACCGGGGTTGACATGCTGTCAGTGGATTGAATCAGGGCATGTGAAGCGTCTGGGGTAAACCATGGAAAGTTGTGTGGGCCCTCCTGTATGTTCATGCCCCGATCGCTCAAAATCTTTTTCACTCCATCCTTCCACCTCCAATTTGGTCTCCTGCTTCTCCTCGTTCCCTCCACCACTGACACATATATCCTCTTTGTCAATCTTTCCTCACTCATTCTCTCCATTTGTCCAAACCATTACAACACACCCTCTTCTGGTCTCTAAACCATACTCTTTTTATTTCCACACATCTCTCTTACCACACCACATATTGTCCTCAAACATTTCATTTCCAACACATCCACCCTCCTCCATACAACCCTATCTATAGCCCATGCCTCACAACCATATAACATTGTTGGAACTACTATTCCTTCAAATGTACCCATTTTTGCTCTCTGAGATAATGTTCTCTCCTTCCACACACTCTTCATTGCTCCCGGAACCTTTGCCCCCTCCCCCACCCTGTGACTCGCTTCCACTTCCATGGTTCTATCTGCTGCTAAGTCCACTCTCAGATATCTAAAACACTTCACTTCACTTATACATATCGACATATACATACATATACATACACATACAAAGACTTATACACATGAAGATATTCATACTTGCTTGCCTTCATCCATTCCTGGCACTACCTCGCCCTACAGGAAACAGCATCACTACCCCCTGCTTAGCAAGGTAGTACCAGGAAAGCAGACAAAAATGGCCACATTCATCCACACTTGGTCTTTAGCCATCATGTGTAATGCAGCGAAACCACTGCTACATATCCACATCTAGGCCCCACAGACCTTTCCATGGTTTATCCCAGAGCTAAGTACTCATTTTATCGACCAACCCCTAAGGGTGGATGAACAGCTGGGTTAACTGTGGACCAAATGTCACAGCCAGGATTTGAACCTGTGTGCTTGACCCTGGAAAACCTGTGAATGCGTCACATCAGGAATGCTAAACACTGCACTCCAGGGGTCCATAATTAGAGCATTCTTTTACTTTGTATCTATATTCTATGGAGGATATGCAAAATCCTTGTTACCCTAAAAGTCCTTCACTTACTTGTAAATTTCCATTTTTATAATGGATCTGGTAGAAAGGTGACAGATAAGAGTGGTTTACCGAATCGTTTTGTAACTGTCACTGATATAACATCTGCACATATATGAAGTCTGCCATATAGAAAATACATAATTACCTTGTAAAGGGTGTTTTCCATATAGTTTTGTTCGATGAATACTTTTAGTGCTTAGATCAATCCAATTTTCTTCTCCTTGAATGACAGTGTCCTAAGAAAAATATATTGTTGCTTTTGTACTAAATAACAGTTTATCATACGTGTAAAGAGATTGAAATAAGTTTGCAGAATCCAAAATAGGTTCCATTGTCTCTTGATTACTTTCAATTTCGATTATTAATTCAGAAACAAAATGAATGATAGAAGTAGTTCATAAATGAAGGTAGAGATGGTTTATAGAGAAGAGATTAAAAAATTGTGTGTTAAAATTTAATTAACATCTGCAAATTTCTGGTATGATTATTTATATTAATTTGGATGTGATTTACATTAGGTAAAAGTGAGCAAAATGTGCTTTCAGAAAAATCAGAAAAGGTGTTTTTATCTTAAAATGCATATGACAAGGCCAATAACCTTCCCAGATAATTCATGGGCTGTCATGCAGTGTACTACTTTGTTTCACTTTTACATACGTGGGACAGCACAATACCATTTAAAAATGTGCAGATGATCACAGAATGTTATCCTTTTACAATACCTATATACATCTTTTCACCGGTGATTGTTGATGCATCATTAGTGTATATGTTTACTTTGAAATACTTTATAACTGGTTGTGGAAAAATCTTATTACTGCTGTATTGCTGTAGATATTTATTTTAATTCATGGGTGCTTAAGATTTTATTTTCCTAATTTTTATGCATAATCTGCAAGTATTTTTTTATAACAAAACGAATTGGTGCCAGTGAATTTTGGAGTAAACTGGAGATTGAATCTAATTTATCAGTGCTAGATTCTTAAGGATTAAGAACTTGGGTACTATTTGAATTATTGTATTCTTGATACCTTTTATAATGCTTTGTTTACTAGGTGTGGTAAACAACTCAAAGACACTGAGCTTCCAACAAAACAGTGGTTGGTTGGTTGTTTTCCATTCAGGAATGCTTGTCCTGTGTTCATTCATTCCATGTTTTTGTATATTACCCATACCTTGCCTTGCTCTAGAAATGAAGGAATTTGTATGTAAATGTTAAAACTATTTCTCTGGTCTGTATAAAGAAATACATTTTCCAATTATTTTGTGTAGAGGAATTTAAGGTCACATTTGTCTTGGTACGAATGACTTGAGATAATTTATATATGGCAAAATCTGTACTCTTTGAAATGTGTGATGACTTCATCACGATATATCCATGTCAAAATTTTATGCAAAACATTTCTACATATGTGCAATTTTTTTTATGACAATGCATATAAAATTTCTCTTCATGTTCTCTTATTTAATGCTCCATTTTTTCCTTACATTATACATTCTTCCCCAGGGAATGTGTATGTATAAAGAAGTCTTTTTATAGTAAATGGTTTAAGTTAGTAAATAAAGATTTAATTTGGTAGATTGTCTTTTTTTTTTTTTTTTACATCACTTTAAAGTGACCCTTTTGTTGGGTGACAGCAGATTTCTTCCAGTATGGTCACCATAAGTAGAAAATATAGTACACTTAAGTATCATATATCCAAAATTATTTGGACTAATGTATCTTTAGAAAGGTGAGACATCTATCCCTAAAGCCTATATGATGCACTTTATCAACTGTTTGTAGTAAACAACATATACAGTAGGTAATTCTGTCTGAAAGTAAACACTTCCATTGCCATATGTAATTTCCTCTATAAATAAACTTATTTCATCATTCTCCTACAAACTGCAGTATGCAGTAATATCTGCAAATAAACATTTCATGTGTAATTAGTAATCAACTCAGCAAATAAACATTTCATTATTTTTTTACATCTTATTATATTGACAGGCTTACTCAGTATTTCATCCTTATACTCACTATAAGATGTAATTGATATTGTCCACCAAATTAGTTTTATTTCATTTATTTATAATTACTCTGTGACCAAATTGTATGCAAGAGTCCTGGTACTACCCAGGAACTTTCTAAAGGCTCCTACAGCCTAATTCTCTGTGACTTTCAGTAGCACAGAAATACAGACTTCTTTGGAGTGAAAAGGTCTTTGACGAGAGTGTCCTCCCAATGATATATATCTATAAAAGGTGATTTCTTACCCATGGTGTAACCTCAAGCTGGCAGAGTACTAATAAATCCAAGTAAGTGCCAGGCAGATACCAAATATGGACAATGTGAACATTGCTACCCACCCTATCATTTATTGCCAGTTTCTCAAACATTTGACAGATTCCCTAATTTTCCCCATTTCCTCTGATGATGGATGTGGGAAAAATAAAAAAAAATATGATCTTATCCCTCATCTATACATACTGATGACACCAAACAACAAACCAAAAGAAAACAACCTATGAAAAACCTTACCCAAGTATACTCCAATTTTGGTCACATATATGTTGGGAATAGTTTACCAAACACTTCCCTATATATATATATATATATATATATATATATATATATATATATATATATATATATATATATATATATTTGTTTAATATATTCTAATATTGGCCAGAAGAAAGGTTGCTTCCTTACCAGTTCTCCTGACACGGAACTCTGGTGACAAGTTAGGCATGATATTCACCAATAGGTCTTTTTCTTATAAAGGTTTAAGTAGCTTATGAACCATTAATCAACAATTTCACTTCAGCCTTCTTTCAATGTGTCCAACCCTGTCCACTCACATTGCGCGCATATACATGCCAGACCTTCAACCATCTGTCATATTGTGTGCAACCAAATACTCTTCCCAGTTAGTACAATATGGGGAGCACATTGAGGTAGTCCTATGTTTAGAACTCCACCATCAGCTAACCCTTAAACATATCAAAACACAGTTTCCTGTTGTTATCACCAAATGATGATTTAAAAGTCCTTGTCTTTGTTGTCTTTTCCTAGCACTATCTCGCACACATGAGGGGGGAGGGGGTTGTTATTACATGTGTGGCGAGGTGGCGATGAGAATGAATAAAGGCAGACTATGAATTATGTACACGTGTATATATGTATATGTCTGTGTGTGTATATACATGTATACGTTGAGATGTATAGTTATGTATATTGCGTTTGTGGACGTGTATGTATATACATGTGTATGTGGGTGGGTTGGGCCATTCTTTTGTCTGTTTCCTTGCGCTACCTTGCTAACGCGGGAGACAGCGACAAAGCAAAATATATAATAAAAAAAAAAAAAAATATATATATATATATATATATATATGTAGGTTTGCGGCAGGGGTGTGTGATGTCTCCATGGTTGTTTAATTTGTTTATGGATGGGGTTGTTAGGGAGGTAAATGCAAGAGTTTTGGAAAGAGGGGCAAGTATGAAGTCTGTTGGGGATGAGAGAGCTTGGGAAGTGAGTCAGTTGTTGTTCGCTGATGATACAGCGCTGGTGGCGGATTCATGTGAGAAACTGCAGAAGCTGGTGACGGAGTTTGGTAAAGTGTGTGGAAGAAGAAAGTTAAGAGTAAATGTCAATAAGAGCAAGGTTATTAGGTACAGTAGGGTTGAGGGTCAAGTCAATTGGGAGGTGAGTTTGAATGGTGAGAGGCTGGAGGAAGTGAAGTGTTTTAGATATCTGGGAGTGGATCTGTCAGCGGATGGAACCATGGAAGCGGAAGTGGATCATAGGGTGGGGGAGGGGGCGAAAATTTTGGGAGCCTTGAAAAATGTGTGGAAGTCGAGAACATTATCCCGGAAAGCAAAAATGGGTATGTTTGAAGGAATAGTAGTTCCAACAATGTTGTATGGTTGCGAGGCGTGGGCTATGGATAGAGTTGTGCGCAGGAGGATGGATGTGCTGGAAATGAGATGTTTGAGGACAATGTGTGGTGTGGGGTGGTTTGATCGAGTAAGTAACGTAAGGGTAAGAGAGATGTGTGGAAATAAAAAGAGCGTGGTTGAGAGAGCAGAAGAGGGTGTTTTGAAATGGTTTGGGCACATGGAGAGAATGAGTGAGGAAAGATTGACCAAGAGGATATATGTGTCGGAGGTGGAGGGAACGAGGAGAAGAGGGAGACCAAATTGGA
>NC_092248.1:13236267-13493767 GCF_036320965.1 Panulirus ornatus
AAGGGTTGATTAAGAAATGAAATGGTAAAAGACAGGTGTGGTAGTAAGTGGGGTTTGTTTGAGAGAGCCGTGCAGTGTATGCTGAAATAGTTCTGACACGAGAGGATGAGTGAGGAGAGATTAACTAAAAGGGTATGCGTCTGAAGTGGGGGGAATAAGGAGGACTGCCTAGTATCCATGAATACCTACAATGACATTTAACCATAATGGCAGGGCTAACATGAAGCACTTTTATAACTTCAATTTATTGCAATGCAAAGATTATCATATATATTTTTCTTCTTGATTCTATGCTATAAACTTGCATTTCTTGAGAGGCTTTCAGGTTTAACATATTTTGTTTTATGTCTTCAATTTCTTGCAATGCAAAGATTATCATATATCTTTCTCTTCTTTCAAGGCTATAAACTTGCATTTCTTGCAAGAGTATTAAATTTTGCTTCTTGTATATACACTGAAAATTGTAATATATCAGTTCCTATATTTTGCAATGAAAGTTCTCAGAATCACACCACTCACAACTTGACTTTTTAAGTGTTATAATCTCAATATGCTCCCTGAAATCAAGTTTCTCATACATGAAAACATCCAAATCCTTTACATTTGGGCCATTTTTTTATGGTACCAGTAATGCATTCTTCTTTGACCCATAACTAATTCGGTCACATTTATCTTCATTGTATTCCATCAAGTTCACTTCTGCCCATTTCTAAATTGAGTTCATGTCTTTTTGCATGGTTGCTTTTCACATGAAACAATGATTCTTCAAGGATACAATTTGGTGTTCATCTAAGTATCGAAGTGATTCAGTCATGAGTGGCAAGTTGACAAAATACAACACCAAAAGAAGAATGTCTCGAATATACCACTGTATTCTAACACAGATATAGAGTGGATTAAGGTACAATACTAAGGGTGAGTGAATGAAAATATGATACTGATGAGGAACATATGAATAAAAATATGGTACAATGATGGTACAATGTTGACGGGAGGAGAATGTAAAATTCCCGTTGTTAATGAATGAATGAAGACAGAGAAACGATCCGCACTGGACGAAGATATAATAATGATGAGGAATAAAGATGCAAGATTAATGACGAGACAATACTGAGGACTGAGGAAAGAAGAACTATTGATTTGATGTGAATGAAGAGAAAATGTGGATGAGAAGTAAAAGATAGAAATGATGCGATATGAATGAAGACAACAATGACAGAGACTAAGCAACGAGAATATTTATATAGAGTGAATGAATAGACAATACTGGTAAGGAATAACAGACAGTTGATGAACGGTGTAAGTAAGGACATTATTGATTTGGAGTGATTGAAGGTAAAATATCAAATCGGGAAGAATGATAAAACAATGGAATTGAATAAAGATGAAACAATGGTTAGGAGTGAATGAAGACAATTTGACAGCTGGGCGAGCCTGGCTGGCACTGGACCACAACGGACCAAGGAAGCGTAAACAGTCGTCAACAGCTGTTCCACCGTGGCGAAAGAAATATTGATTGGCCATAATGGGAAATGCTGATACGAAATTGCATTTTAGGAAAGCAGTTGTTCAACTCACTACAAAAACACAGGTAAGAGTTAGTTTACTTCACAAGATGTTTCAAAATAAGTGGATTTAATCATAAAGAAGTAAAAACACTGAATGTTACGATTTGTCGCAACACCTTTGAAAGTAGGAAGGTTTCATACAGTTCTCATAAAATGATTATCTTTCTCGTGACTAGAGAGAAAAGGTATCGCACTGTCAAGCTAGATGTGCTGACACTTTCGTTCAACCAAGCTTGAATCTCACTAACTACATAATCTTGTATTACTGATAAGGTATTGGGTACTTATGGTTACCATTTACAATATTTATCTTCATTTTCTTTACTTAATCGATGTGACCATTGCTTCTGGTGGCTATGGCCACAGTAGTTGAATAGAAGTTGATGCGTATGGTAGATATATAATGTAAGGGCATTAAACTGAGTTCGGACTATCACTGGCTTTAATTTGAAGTAGCAGTGAATAAAATTCGAAAGATTATCCATTTTAGCCTTTGTATGATGAACAGTTTGCTGGCCCATCCCATGATCGTGATAAAGTTACGCAATAGTGACACTATAAGGAATCTTTGTCCGTATTTCAACTTTTTACGGATAGGTTAACATCTTGTTCATAAGCTTTGCACCATGTACACCACCACTTTGTTGAATCGGTCATGTTCATGTAGGTCTACTTGCACTTTATCCCTGACACTTTCCTCTCTTTGAGTAGAGCTTATCTTTTTATTATGTTGAAATCTCCAGTCACAAACATTAAGGTTGGGCTCTAATTGAAATATAGAGAGAATTATGAAATTGAATAGAAAAAAACGGGGAAGTACTTATGAATTTTTGAGAGTGAAAAACCTGTCTTTTGAAATGAGCCAGGTCGTACTTGTTGGGAAAGACATGAGAATAGAACTGTAATTTTGATTTTTTTTCTTACATATTCACCATCATAGATTGATATCCTTTTGAGTGATATTGAGGGTGCAGTTTTACTAAAAAGTGCAAAATGATAAATGATTTGAAAGCCAAAACAAACTTGGGCCAAGCAATTGGGTAGAAAAAAGTATAAACACTGGAAGAATGGCTGCCACCTGCAGCCTCATCTGCTGGTGAGCAGCAGTTTTTTCTAATGTCAGAAAGTTTCAATAGGTGGATGATTTCTCATAATGTCCCAGGTTAGAATTTTTTTCATTAAATAGAGGATTTTGCTACAGAGTTTTGAATTATTATATACATGTAGTAAGATGATTTCAAGGAATATTGAAGTGATATATCCTCAGAAACATGATATATTGTATCTGATTAGGTCATAGAAACTATGAACTGTACATACATTCTTTGTCACCAATTACTTTAGTATGTTTTTGGCAATATTTATAGGTTACTTTCACCAAATAACAGTCAGATTTGCTTGATCAAAAGTAGGAAGTGAAAGGAATATGGAAGGTGTATTTTGAAGAACTGATGAATGTGGGAAAAAGTGAAGCAGAAATTGGTACATGCCTGGGTATGGAGGATGGAAGGAAAAGGAAAAAAACTGGGGACTTTAGCAAGCTGGGCAGTTAAAAGAGTAATAATGAGGTTGGAGTTAGGAAAGGCACCTGGGGTGTTGGGATTACAGTTGAAATGTTGAAGTAGGAGAACATGTGAAAGAGTGGATGCATTTGATGTGTAATTTAGCATGGAAGCAGAAGGTTGTGCCTGAGGATTCAGTGAAAGCTATTATTGTTTCTTTATTCAAAAAGGAAAAGGTGGTAAGGATGTATGTATAAGTTATAGGGGAGTAAGTCTGTTTAGTATACCAGGAAAAGTGTATGCAAGGGTGTTGATTAATAGAGTATTGGAAGTGTCTGATTGTAGAATAAGTGAAGCGCAAGGGTTTTTTTAGGAAAGATAGGGGATATGTAGATCAAATTATTATGGTTAGAATGACTATGGGGATAGTATCTAGCAAAGGTAAGAAGATGTATGCAGTTTTTACTTATCTGGAGAAAGCATATAACAGAGTCAAGTGGAATGGTTCAGGGGATGTGTTAAGGGATATGGGGTAGGGAGACAACTGTTAGATGGTGTGAAAGCCTTCTATGAAGTAGCAAATGCATGTGTAAGAGCAGATTTTGAGTTGAATGAAAGTGTTGGTGTTACATGTAGGTGTGAGGCAGGGCTGTATGATGCTGCCACGGCTTATAACATTTATTTGATGAGGTGATGAGAGAAATGAAAGCAAAACTAGGGCAAGGGGGTGAAGAGAGAGATGGAGTGTGGTGGTGAGGTGGCTAGTGACAAGGCTGTTTGTGGATGATACTAGTCGTTTATTTCGAGTTGCAGGAGGTTCTAAGTGTGTTTTATATGTGTAAGTGTAGGCGATTGAAGGTAAATTATGGTTAAAGTAAAGGACTGGTATTTGAAATGAAATAGAGTGAAATTATAGATTTTGTACGGCTCTGTAGAGTGAGAAAAAAAGTGTGGAATAGATATGGGGGAAAGACTAAAGGAGGTGACAGAATATAAGTATTTAGAAGCTACCTTGAGTAAGTTTGGTGATATGGAAGGAGAGATAAGGGAGAGAGCAGTATATGGTAGAAGATTAACTGGGTCCTTCAAGAGAATAGTAAAAGTAGAGATGTGATTATGGAGGTGAAGAAAGGTTTAAGGGACAGCATAGTCCTCCTGACCCTGACCTATGCAGCAAAAAATGGACATGGAATTAGTTGCAGAGGTCAAGAATCCTGGCTGTGGAAATGAGATATTTGAGAAAAGCTTGTGGTATTACTAGATGGAATGAAGAAAGAAATGAAGGAGTGTAATGCAGGGAATGAAAAGGGGATATATTATTGAGTAGTAGAGTGGGTGAAACGCAATACTTTGAGGTGCTTTGAGCATGTGTAAAGAATGCAAGACAGGTAGTTTACAAGAAGAGTGTATGTTAGTTCAGTTAAAGATGTTGTGACAGATAGACCACCTGTGACAAGGAAAAATAAAGTGGAAGAGCAGTGAAGTGGTAGAAATAGTGGAAGACTGCATAGAATGGTGTATGTGAGGGAGTCATGTAAGGACAGGGATATATATATGAAGGGTGTCATTTCATGTGTGGTGGGTTGGCGGCGGGAATGGATGAAGGCAGCATGTATGAATATGTACATGTGTATATATGTATATGCCTGTGTATGTATATGTATGTATACATTAAAATGTATAGGTATGTATATGTCGTATGTGGGCGTTTATGTATATACATGCGTATGTGGGTGGGTTAGGGCATTCTTTCGTCTGTTTCCTTGCGCTACCTCACTAATGCAGGAGACAGTGACGAAGCAAAATAGAAAAAAATATATATATATATATTTATATAAGAGTATATATACTTCGTCTGTTCCCTTGTGCTACCTTGCTAACGCAGGAGACAGCGACAAAGCAAAATAAGATAAATAGATTTTTCTTTTCTTTCAAACTATTCGCCATTTCCCGCATTAGCGAGGTAGCGTTAAGAACAGAGGACTGGGCCTTTGAGGGAATACCCTCATCTGGCCCAATTCTCTGTTCCTTCTTTTGGAAAAAAAAGAAAAAAGAAAAAAAAAAAACGAGAGGGGAGGATTTCCAGCCCCCCGCTCCCTCCCCTTTTAGTCGCCTTCTACGACACGCAGGGAATATGTGGGAAGTACTCTTAACCCCCTATCCCCAGGGATATAAATAGATATTTATATAAATTTTTTCTCCATACTATTCGCCATCTCCCGCATTAGCGAGGTTGCGTTAAGAACAGAGGACTAGACCTTTGAGGGAATATCCTCACCTGGCACCCTTCTCTGTCCCTTCTTTTGGAAAATTAAAAAAAAAACGAGAGGGGAGGATTTCCAGCCCCCCGCTCCCTTCCCTTTTAGTCGCCTTCTACGACACGCAGGGAATATGTGGGAAGTATTCTTTCTCCCATATCCCCAGGGGTAATATATATATATATATATATATATATATATATATATATATATATATATATATATATATATATTTTTTTTTTTTTTTTTTTTTTTTATACTTTGTCGCTGTCTCCCGCGTTTGCGAGGTAGCGCAAGGAAACAGACGAAAGAAATGGCCCAACCCCCCCCCCATACACATGTACATACACACGTCCACACACGCAAATATACATACCTACACAGCTTTCCTTGGTTTACCCCGGACGCTTCACATGCCTTGATTCAATCCACTGACAGCACGTCAACCCCTGTATACCACATCGCTCCAATTCACTCTATTCCTTGCCCTCCTTTCACCCTCCTGCATGTTCAGGCCCCGATCACACAAAATCCTTTTCACTCCATCTTTCCACCTCCAATTTGGTCTCCCTCTTCTCCTCGTTCCCTCCACCTCCGACACATATATCCTCTTGGTCAATCTTTCCTCACTCATTCTCTCCATGTGCCCAAACCATTTCAAAACACCCTCTTCTGCTCTCTCAACCACGCTCTTTTTATTTCCACACATCTCTCTTACCCTTACGTTACTTACTCGATCAAACCACCTCACACCACACATTGTCCTCAAACATCTCATTTCCAGCACATCCATCCTCCTGCGCACAACTCTATCCATAGCCCACGCCTCGCAACCATATATATATATATATATATATATATATATATATATATATATATATATATATATATATATATATATGTAATCAAGTAGTTATTTCCCTATTAGGGGCGATCGTAGCCTAGCTGTTAGTATTCCTGACTACCACGCAAAAGGCCCTGGATTCAAATTCTGGCAATTGGAGGGTATATGTGTTGTATGAAAGTGCATGTTCATATACCTCTGTGTTTGTACAGTAAGGTTCTGTAAAGTGCTAGTTGCTGGCAATGTGAGCCTGATAGGATTTGACTGGTGTAGACCCTATTGCTCATAGATGTGAGATGAAGAGTATTCAATTACTTCTAATCGAATAGTTATTTCCCTGTTAGGGACCATAGCCTGTCTGTTAGCATTCCAGACAACCATACAAAAGGTCCTGGGTTCAAATCCTGGCTGTTGGAAAGTATTATGTGTTTTTATGAAAGTGCGCGTTCTTATGCACTATATGCACCATGTTTCCTGTGGGACGGGGTAGCAGCAGGAATGGATGAAGGCAAGCGAGTTTAAATATGTACATATGTATATATGTATATGTCTGGGTATGTGTATGTATATGTGTGTATATTGATATGTATATGTATGTATATGTGCATTTATGGGCATTTATGAATATACATATACATATATATATTCCTGGGGATAGGGTATTCCTGGGGATAGGGGAGAAAGAATACTTCCCATGTATTCCTTGCATGTCGTAGAAGGCGACTAAAAGGGAAGGGAGCGGGGGGCTGGAAATCCTCCCCTCTCGTTTTTTTTTTTTCCAAAAGAAGGAACAGAGAAGGGGGCCAGGTGAGGATATTCCCTCAAAGGCCCAGTCCTTTGTTCTTAATGCTACCTTGCTATCGCGGGAAATGGCGAATAGTATGAAAAAAAAAATATATATATATATATATATATATATATATATATATATATATATATATATATATATATATATATATATATATATATATTTTCTTTCTTTCATACTATTCGCCATTTCATGCGTTAGCGAGGTAGTGTTAAGAACAGAGGACTGGGCCTTTGAGGGAATATCCTCACCTGGCCCCCTTCTCTGTTCCTTCTTTTGGAAAATTGAAAAAAAACGAGAGGGGATTTCCAGCCACCCGTTCCCTCCCCTTTTAGTCGCCTTCTACGACACGCAGGGAGTACATGGGAAGTATTCTTTCTCCTTTGTCCCCAGGGATAGGGATATCCCACTATATATATATATATATATATATATATATATATATATATATATATATATATATATATATATAGTGGTTCCAACAATGCTATGTGGTTGTGAGGCGTGAGCTATAGATAGGGTTGTGGGGAGAAGGGTGGATGTGTTGGAAATTAAATATTTGGGGAGAATATGTTGTGTGAGGTGTTTTGATTAAGTAATGAAAGGGTAAAAGAGATGTGTGGCAATAAAAAGAGTGTGTTTGAGAGAGCAGAAGAGGGTTTGTTGAAATGGTTCGGATACATGGAGAGAATGAGTGAGGAAAGATTGACAAAGAGGATGTATGTGTCAGAGGTGAAGGGAACAAGGAGAAGTGAGAGATCAAATTGGAGGTGGAAAGATGGAGTGAAAAGGATTTTGAGTGATTGGGGCCTGAACATGCAGGAGGGTGAAAGACATGCAAGGAATAGAGTGAATTGTAACAATGTGGTATACCGGGGTGGACGTGCTGTCAGTGGATTGAACCAGGGCATGTGAAGCGTCTGGGGTAAACCATGGAAAGTTCTGTGGGGCCTGGATGTGGAAAGGGAGCTGTGGTTTCGGTGCATTATACACGACAGCTAGAGACTTAGTGTGAGCAAATATGGCCTTTGTTGATTGAGAGGGTGAAGGCATGTACAGAGCATCAGATCGGGGAAGAGCAGTGTGGTTTCAGAAGTGGTAGGGGATGTGTGGATCAGGTGTTTGCTTTGAAGAATGTATGTGAGAAATACTTAGAAAAGCAAATGGATTTGTATGTAGCATTTATGGATCTGGAGAAGGCATATGGTAGAGTTGATAGAGATACTCTGTGGAAGGTATTAAGAATATATGGTGTGGGGGGGCAAGTTGCTGGAAGCAGTGAAAAGTTTTTATCGAGGATGTAAGGCATGTGTACGTGTAGGAAGAGAGGAAAGTGATTGGTTCTCAGTGAATGTAGGTTTGCGGCAGGGGTGTGTGATGTCTCCATGGCTGTTTAATTTGTTTATGGATGGGGTTGTTAGGGAGGTGAATGCAAGAGTTTTGGAAAGAGGGGCAAGCATGAAGTCTGTTGTGGATGAGAGAGCTTGGGAAGTGAGTCAGTTGTTGTTCGCTGATGATACAGCGCTGGTGGCTGATTCATGTGAGAAACTGCAGAAGCTGGTGACTGAGTTTGGTAAAGTGTGTGAAAGAAGAAAGTTAAGAGTAAATGTGAATAAGAGCAAGGTTATTAGGTACAGTAGGGTTGAGGGTCAAGTCAATTGGGAGGTAAGTTTGAATGGAGCAAAACTGGAGGAAGTAAAGTGTTAGATATCTGGGAGTGGATCTGGCAGCGGATGGAACCATGGAAGCGGAAGTGGATCATAGGGTGGGGGAGGGGGCGAAAATCCTGGGAGCCTTGAAGAATGTGTGGAAGTCGAGAACATTATCTCGGAAAGCAAAAATGGGTATGTTTGAAGGAATAGTGGTTCCAACAATGTTGTATGGTTGCGAGGCATGGGCTATGGATAGAGTTGTGCGCAGGAGGATGGATGTGCTGGAAATGAGATGTTTGAGGACAATGTGTGGTGTGAGGTGGTTTGATCGAGTAAGTAACATAAGGGTAAGAGATGTGTGGAAATAAAAAGAGCGTGGTTGAGAGAGCAGAAGAGGGTGTTTTGAAATGGTTTGGGCACATGGAAAGAATGAGTGAGGAAAGATTGACCAAGAGGATATATGTGTCGGAGGTGGAGGGAACGAGGAGAAGTGGGAGACCAAATTGGAGGTGGAAAGATGGAGTGAAAAAGATTTTGTGTGATCGGGACCTGAACATGCAGGAGGGTGAAAGGAGGGCAAGGAATAGAATGAATTGGATTGATGTGGTATACCTGGGGTTGACGTGCTGTCAGTGGATTGAATCAGGGGATGTGAAGCGTCTGGGGTAAACCATGGAAAGCTGTGTAGGTATGTATATTTGCGTGTGTGGACGTGTATGTATATACATGTGTATGGGGGTGGGTTGGGCCATTTCTTTCGTCTGTTTCCTTGTGCTACCTCGCAAACGCGGGAGACAGCGGCAAGAAAAATATATATATATATATATATATATATATATATATATATATATATATATATATATATATATTGTAAATGAATCAGACTTCTTAATGAAATATTTCAGTATTTATATTAATTTTGTCAGTGTGCTGTAAGCCTTCTCCTGCTGTACAATGAGGTATCTTGTATAGACCCTCCTCCATACACCACGATCTCAGTGCATTTGTAGATCCCTCATTGCCTTCCCATTATATATATTATTTATTTATTTATTTTGCTTTGTCGCTGTCTCCCGCGTTTGCGAGGTAGCGCAAGGAAACAGATGAAAGAAATGGCCCAACCCACCCCCATACACATGTATATACATACACGTCCATACACGCAAATCTACATACCTATACATCTCAATGTACACATATATATACACACACAAGATCCCTCATTGCCTTCCCGTTATATATATTATTTATTTATTTATTTTGCTTTGTCGCTGTCTCCCGCGTTTGCGAGGTAGCGCAAGGAAACAGATGAAAGAAATGGCCCAACCCACCCCCATACACATGTATATACATACACGTCCATACACGCAAATCTACATACCTATACATCTCAATGTACACATATATATACACACACAGACACATACCCATGCACACAATTCAAACTGTCTGCCTTTATTCATTCCCATCGCCCCCTCGCCACACATGGAATACCATCCCCCTCCCCCCACATGTGTGTGAGGTAGCGCTAGGAAAAACAACAAAGGCCCCATTCGTTCACACTAAGTCTCTAGCTGTCATGCAATAATGCCCAAAACCACAGCTCCCTTTCCACATCCAGGCCCCACAAAACTTTCCATGGTTAACCCCAGATGCTTCACATGCCCTGAGTCAATCCACTGACAGCACGTCAACCCCGGTATACCACATCGATCCAATTCACTCTATTCCTTGCCCGCCTTTCACCCTCCTGCATGTTCAGGCCCTGATCACTCAAAATCTTTTTCACTCTATCCTTCCACCTCCAATTTGGTCTCCCACTTCTCCTTGTTCCCTCCATCTCTTACACATATATCCTCTTTGACAATCTTTCCTCACTCATTCTCTCCATAGGTCCTAACCATTTTATCACACCCTCTTCTGCTCTCTCAACCACACTCTTTATTTCCACACATCTCTCTTACCCTTTCATCACTTATTTGATCAAACCAACTCACACCACATATTCTCCTCAAACATTTAATTTCCAACACATCCACCCTCCTCTGTACAACTATATCTATAGCCCATGCCTCTCAACCATATAACTTTGTTGGAACTACTATTCCTTCAAACATACCTTTTTTGCTCTCCAAGATGGCATTCTGTCCTTCCACACATTCTTCATCGCTCCCAGAACCTTCGCCCCCTCCCCCACCCTGTGACTCACTTCCACTTCCATGGTTCCATCTGCTGCTAAGTCCACTCCCAGATATCTAAAACACTTCACTTCCTGCAATTTTTCTCAATTCAAACTTACATCCCAATTTACGTGTCCCTTAACCCTACTGAACCTAATAACCTTGCTCTTAATCACATTTACTCTCAACTTTCTCCTTTCACACATTTTTCCAAACTCAGTCACCAACTTCTGCAATTTCTCACATGAATCAGCCACTAGAGCTGTATCATCGGTGATCAACAACTGACTCGCTTCCTAGGCCCTCTCATCCCCAACAGACTACATACTCTCCCCTCTCTCCATAACTCTTGCATTTACCTCCCAGACCACCCCATCCATAAACAAATCAAACAACTGTGGGGGCATCACACACCTCTACTGCAAACTGACATTCACTGGGAACCAATCACTCTCCTCCCTACTCGTACACATGCCTTACATCCTTGGTAAAAACCTTTCACTGCTTCTGGCAACTTACCTCCAACACTATATACTCATACAACCTTCCATAAAGTATCTCTATCAACCCTATCATATGCCTTCTCTAGATCCATAAATGTTTCATACAAATCCATCTGTTTTTCTAAGTATTTCTCACATACATTCTTTAAAACAAACACCTGATCCTCACATCCTCTACCATTTCTGAAATCAAACTGCTCTTCCCCAGTCTGATGCTTTATACATGCCTTTACCCTCTCAGTCAATACCCTCCCATATGATTTCCAAGGAATACTCAACAAACTTATGCCTCTAGTTTGAACACTCACCCTTATCCCCTTTGCCTTTGTACAGTGGCACTATGCATGCATTCTACCAATCCTCAGGCACTTTACCAACCAGTCAACACTACAGTTACCCGTTTTTTAATAAATTCTACTGCAATACCATCCAAACCTGCTATCTTGCCAGATTCCATCTTCTGCAAAGCTTTCACTACCTCTTCTCTGTTTACCAAACCATTCTCCCTGACCCTTTCACTTTGCACACACCCCTGACCAAACACCCTATACCTGCCACTCTATCATCAAACACATTTAACAAACCTTCAAAATACTCACTCCATGGATTGAATCAGGGCATGGGAAGCATCTAGGGTAAACCATGGAAAGGTCTGTGGGGCTTGGATGTGGAAAGGGAGCTGTGGTTTCGGTGCATTACACATGACAGCGAGAGACTGGGTGTGAATGAATTTGGCCTTTTTTTGTCTTTTCCTGGTGCTACCTTGCTGGGGTGGGAGGGTGCTATTTCATGTGTGGCGGAGTGGCGACGGGAATGGATGAAGGCAGCAAGTATATGTACATGTGTACATATGTATATGTCTTTGTATGTGTATGTATGTATATGTTGAAATATATATGTATATATATGGGCATGTGAAGCATCTGGGGTAAACCATGGAAAGTTCTGTGAGGTCTGGATGTGGAAAGGGAGCTGTGGTTTTAGTGCATTATTACATGACAGCTGGAGACTGAGCGTGAACGAATGTGGCCTTTGATGTCTTTTCCTAGCGCTACCTCGCACACATAAGGGGAGGGGGTTTTTATTTCATGTGTGGCGGGGTGGCGATGGGAATGAATAAAGGCAGACTATGAATTATGTACATGTGTATATATGTATATGTCTGTATGTGTATATATATATATGTATATGTTGAGATGTATAGTCATGTATATTTGCGTGTGTGGACATGTATGTATATACATGTGTATGTGGGTGGGTTGGGCCATTCTTTCATCTGTTTCCTTGCGCTGCCTCGCTAACGCGGGAGACAGCGATATAGCAAAATAAATACATGAATAAATATATGTTTATGTGGGTGGTTGGCCCATTCTTCATTTATTTCCTTGCACTACCTATTTGATGCAGGAGATGGCGATTAAGTATAATAAATGAATATATATATATATATATATATATATATATATATATATATATATATATATATATATATATATTGTCCTTGGGGATGAGGGACAAAGAATACTTCCCACATATTCCCTGCGTGTCATGAAAGGTGGCTAAAAGGGAAGGGAAGGGTGGGCTGGAAATCCTTCCCTCCAGTTTTTACTTTTTCAAAAGAAGGAACAAAAAAGGGGGCCAAGTGAGGATTTTCCCTCCTATGCTCAGTCCCCTGTTCTTAACGCTACCTTGCTTATGCGGGAAATAGTGAGAATGTGTGGGGGAAAAAGACATTTGATAGAACTATGTTTTCTAATGCCATCTGTTTTTTAATGCCAGAGAAATATTTTCAGCCTATTGATGCATCAGATGACTCATTTTGGGAGCAGTTCTGGGGTGAACATGTAACAAGTGTGCAAGATGTATTTGCACTTATTCCCGCTGCTGAAATTCGCTCCCTTAGAGAGGAGGCACCATCTAATCTTGCTACATTGTGTTACAAAGCAGTAGAAAAACTTGTCCGAGCTGCAGATACTGGGTGTTCTACTCAACAGGAACAACAAATTGGTAAGTATTTACCTATCCAAGAACATTTACACAAATCATCAGGTATGTAATTACTTATAGAATAGGGAATTTGATCCATACTGTATGCATTATTATCCAGTTTTAGATACTATAAAAGAGGGCCCCCTTTGATTCCACACTTAATTTCATCAATTTTCTTGTTAAGAGAGTGTAGTATGTTAAGGAAATTTTGTGCTTTGTTTTTAATGTCAGACTGAAAGAGCAAATGCTTATTAGAAATTGGTAGCAGCATTCACCAGTCACTGAACAACAGATCTCAGAGCTTGATTTGTTAAGATCTAGCACTAGGGGTGTCTGATTTACTAGAAATAGGATGTTGTTACTGAAGTCTGGACCCTTTTGTGCGGAAGAATAAGAGTCCTAAAGTAAAGTTATAATCCTCGCCGAAAGCATAGGAGTACTACTTGAGACATATTCCAAATAATCTCATTTGCATTTGTAGTTACCTGATTTCTCTAATCAATCTTTCCAGATTGTATAAATCTTAAATAATTCAATTCATTTTTAATATCACAAAGACCCAGATTGATGTATTTGATCTGTTTATAGAAGTTGTTAAGTTTGTCCATATAGAGTGATGCAGTAGTAACCTCAAGCAAAGGTGGATTAATTTGATGTTAATGCAAGCTTAGGTTAATGAATTGTTGATCTTGAATAAGTGGAGTCTGAAGTTGGTGTCATTTACAAGTAATGTATTATGTTAGCTTTACACAAACTTGTAATTATGTGGAAACTTTGAACAAATTTGAACTGATGCACTTTTTAAGACATAGGCTCTCCTTCAGAATTCATAAATGTTTTCCTTTGTCTCTTCTTTTTCCTTTTCATTTTGTCCGTAACTGGAGTCTCCAACATAAAAGAAGAAAATATTTTCATTTGCAGAGAATTTTAAGGGGCAGAAGTCTTGGAATATGCCAGTTTTATGGCACAAGACAAGTGGTGTGGAGATGGATATTTTACCCTCACATATTTCCAAATTTGACACTCCATTTTTTACACTTTTATTACTTGATCAAACCACCTTACACCACATATTTTCCTCAAATAATTAATTCCAACACATCCACCCTCCTCCACACATTCTCATATAGAGCCAATGCCTTGCATTCATACAACATTGTTGGGATCATTATACCTTCAAACATACCCATTTTTGCCCTTCTAGATAACTATCCCCCTTTCCACACCATTGACCCCACACCCACCCTGTGACTCACTTCTGCTTCCATAGTTCCATTTGCTGCTATATCCCTTATAGATATCTAAAACACTTCACTTCCTCCAATTTTGTACCATTCAAACTCATACCTCAACTAACCTGTCCTTCATTCTGATAAACCTAATAACCTTGCTTTTATTCACATTTACTCTCAACTTCCTCCTGTCACATGCCCTTCCAAAATCAATCCACTTGTATTCACACATATAGACATACACACTCATACATGTACATATGAATACACATACATAATATATACACATATACAGACACATACACAATCATATACATATATATACACATGTACATATTCAATACATGTTCAGTGTTGTAAATGGAAATGGTGAAGAGCTTGTAGATTTATGTGCTGAAAAAGGACTGATGATTGGGAATACCTGGTTTAAAAAGAGAGATATACATAAGTATACATATGTAACTAGGAGAGATGGCCAGAGAGTGTTATTGGATTACGTGTTAATTGATAGGCACACGCGAAAGAGAGACTTTTAGATGTTAATGTGCTGAGAGGTGCAACTGGAGGGATGTCTGATCATTATCTTGTGGAGGCGAAGGTGACGATTTGTAGAGGTTTTCAGAAAAGAAGAGAGAATGTTGGGGTGAAGAGAGTGATGAGAGTAAGTGAGCTTGGGATGGAGACTTGTGTGAGGAAGTACCAGGAGAGACTGAGTACAAAATGGAAAAAGGTGAGAACAAAGGACGTAAGGGGGAGTGGTGGAGGAATGTGATGTATTTAGGGAAGCAGTGATGGCTTGCGCAAAAGATGCTTGTGGCATGAGAAGCGTGGGAGGTGGGCAGATTAAAAGGGTAGTGAGTGGTGGGATGAAGAAGTAAGATTATTAGTGAAAGAGAAGAGAGAGGCATTTGGACGATTTTTACAGGGAGATAATGCAAATGAGTGGGAAAGAAAGAAAGAAGCAGGATGTCAAGAGAAAGGTGCAAGAGGCGAAAAAGAGGGCAAATGAGAGTTGGGGTGAGAGAGTATCATTAAATTTTAGGGAGATTAATAAGATGTTTTAGAAGGAGGTAAATAAAGTGCGTAAGACAAGGGAACAAATGGGAACATCAGTGAAGGGGGCTAATGGGGAGGTGATAACAAATAGTGGTGATGTGAGGAGATGGAGTGAGTAGTTTGAAGGTTTGTTGAATGTGTTTGATGATAGAGTGGCAGATATAGGGTGTCTTGGTTGAGGTGGTGTGCAGAGTGAGAGGGTTAGGGAGAATGATTTGGTAAACAGAGGAGAGGTAGTAAAAGCTTTGCAGAAGATGAAAGCCAGCAAGGCAGTGGGTTTGGATGGTATTGCAGTGGAGTTTATTGAAAAAGGGGGTGACTGTATTGTTGACATGGTGAGGTGCCTAAGGACTGGTGGAATGCTTGCATAGTGCCATTGTACAAAGGCAAAGGGGATAAGAGTGAGTGCTTAAATTACAGAGGTATAAGTTTGTTGAGTATTCCTGGGAAATTATGTGGGAGGGTATTGATTGAGAGGGTGAAGGCATGTACAGAGCATCAGATTGGGGAAGAACAGTGTGGTTTCAGAAGTGGTAAAAGATGTGTGGATCAGGTGTTTGCTTTAAAAATGTATTTGAAAAATACTTAGAAAAGCAAATGGATTTGTATGTAGCATTTATGGATCTGGAGATGGCATATGATAGAGTTGATAGAGATGCTCTGTGGAAGGTATTAAGAATATATGGTGTGGGAGGTAAGTTGTTAGAAGCAGTGAAAAGTTTTTATCGAGGATGCAAAGCATGTGTACGTGTAGGAAGAGAGGATAGTGATTGGTTCTCAGTGAATGTTGGTTTGCGGCAGGGGTGCATGATGTCTCCATGGTTCTTTAATTTGTTTATGGATGTGCTTGTTTGGGAGGTGAATGCAAGAGTCTTGGAAAGAGGGGCAAGTATGCAGTCTGTTGTGGATGAGAGAGCTTGGAAAGTGAGTCAGTTGTTTGCTGATGATACAGCGCTGGTGGCTGATTCATGTGAGAAACTGCAGAAGCTGGTGACTGAGTTTGGTAAAGTGTGTGAAAGAAGAAAGCTGAGAGTTAATGTGAATAAGAGTAAGGTTATTAGGTACGGTAGGGTTGAGGGACAAATCAGTTGGGAGGTAAGTTTGAATGGAGAAAAACTGGAAGGGAAGTGTATTACATATCTGGGAGTGGATTTGGCAGTGGATGGAACCTTGGAAGCGGAAGTGAATCAAAGGGTGGGGGATAGGGGGCGAAAGTTCTGGGAGCATTGGGAAAATGTGTGGAAGTCAAGAACGTTATCTTGCAAAACAAAAATGGGTGTGTTTGAAGGAATAGTGGTTCCAATAATGTTATATGGTCATGAGGCGTGGGCTATAGATAGAGTTGTGCGGAGGGGGGTGGATGTGCTGGAAATGAGATGTTTGAGGATAATATGTGGTATGAGGTGGTTTGATCGAGTAAGTAATGAAAAGGTAAGAGAGATGTGTGGTAATAAAAAGAGTGTGGTTGAGAGAGCAGAAGAGGGTGTTTTGAAATGGTTTGGTTACATGGAGAGAATGAGTGACGAAAGATTGACAAAGAGGATATATGTGTCAGAGGTAGAGGGAACGAGGAGAAGTGGGAGACCAAACTGAAGGTGGAAAGATGGAGTGAAAAAGATTTTGAGTGATCGGGGCCTAAACATGCAGGAGGGTGAAAGGCGGGCAAGGAATAGAGTGAATTGGAACGATGTGGTATACCGGGGTCGACATGCTGTCAGTGGATTGAACCAGGGCATGTGAAGCATCTGGTGCAAACCATGGAAAGTTTTGTGGGGCCTGGATGTGGAAAGGGAGCAATGGTTTCAGTGTATTATTACATGACAGCTAGAGACTGAGTGTGAACAAATGTGGCCTTTGTTGTCTTTCCTAGTGCTACCTCGCGCACATATGGGGGAAGGGGGTTGTCATTTCATGTGTGGCAGGGTGGCGACGGGAATGAATAAGGGCAAACAGTATGAATTATGTTTTTTTTTTTTTTTTTTTTTTTTTTTTATACTTTGTCGCTGTCTCCCGCGTTTGCGAGGTAGCGCAAGGAAACAGACGAAAGAAATGGCCCAACCCCCCCCCCCCATACACATGTACATACACACGTCCACACACGCAAATATACATACCTACACAGCTTTCCATGGTTTACCCCAGACGCTTCACATGCCTTGCTTCAATCCACTGACAGCACGTCAACCCCTGTATACCACATGACTCCAATTCACTCTATTTCTTGCCCTCCTTTCACCCTCCTGCATGTTCAGGCCCCGATCACACAAAATCTTTTTCACTCCATCTTTCCACCTCCAATTTGGTCTCCCTCTTCTCCTCGTTCCCTCCACCTCCGACACATATATCCTCTTGGTCAATCTCTCCTCACTCATTCTCTCCATGTGCCCAAACCATTTCAAAACACCCTCTTCTGCTCTCTCAACCACGCTCTTTTTATTTCCACACATCTCTCTTACCCTTACGTTACTTACTCGATCAAACCACCTCACACCACACATTGTCCTCAAACATCTCATTTCCAGCACATCCATCCTCCTGCGCACATCTCTATCCATAGCCCACGCCTCGCAACCATACAACATTGTTGGAACCACTATTCCCTCAAACATACCCATTTTTGCTTTCCGAGATAATGTTCTCGACTTCCACACATTTTTCAAGGCTCCCAAAATTTTCGCCCCCTCCCCCACCCTATGATCCACTTCCGCTTCCATGGTTCCATCCGCTGACAGATGAATTATGTACATGTGTATATATGTATATGTCTGTGTGTGTATATATATATGTATACGTTGAGATGTATAGGTATGTATATGTGCGGGTGTGGATGTGTATGTATACACATGTGTATGTTGGTGGGTTGGGCCATTCTTTCATCTATTTCCTTGCACCACCTCGCTAACGTGGGAGACAGCGACAAAATATGATAAAATGAATAGCATTCATACTCATTTGCCTTCATCCATTCCTGCGCCACCCAGCCCCACAGGAAACAGCATTGCTGCTCCCTGCTTCAGCATGGTAGTGCCAGGAAACAGACAAAAAGGGCCACATTTGTCAACACTGAGTCTCTAGCTGTCATGTGTCATGCACCAAAACCACAGCTCTCTATCCACATTCAAGCCCCACGGAAGTCTCCATGGTTTACCCTAGATGTTTCACATGCCCTGGTTCAGTTCATTGACAGCACTTTGACTGTGGTATACCACATCTTTCCAATTCACTCTATTCATTGCATGCCTCTCACCTTCCTGCATGCTCAGGCCCTACTCGCTCAAAATTTTTGTAACTCCATCCTTCCCCCTCCAATTTGGTCTACCACTTCTTGTTCCCTCCACCTCTGACATATATATCCTCTTTGTCACCCTTTCCTCACTCATTCTCTTCATATGTCCAAACCATTTCAACACACCCTCTTCTGCTTTCTCAACCACACTCTTTTTATTAGCACACATCTCTCTTACCGTTTCATTCCTTACTCGATCAAACCACCTCACACCACATATTGTCCTTAAACACGTCATTTCCAACACATCCATCCTCCTCTGTACAACCATATCTATAGCCCGTGTCTCACAACCATATGATGTTGGAAGTACTATTCTTTCAAACATACTCATTTTTGCTCCGATATAACATCCTTTCTTTCCACACATTCTTCATCGCTCCCAGAACCATTACCCCCCCTCCCCCATCCTATGACTCACTTCCACTTCCATGGTTCCATTCGCTGCTAAGTCCACTCCCAGATATCTAAAACACTTCACTTCCTCCAATTTTTCTCTAATCAAACTCACATTCCAACTAACTTGTCCCTCAACCCTGCTGAACCTAATAACCTTGCTTTTATTAACATTTACTCTCAACTATCTCATTTCACATACTTTTCTAAACTTAGGCACCAATTTCTGCAGTATCCTGCTCGAATCAGCCACCAGTGTTGTATCATCGGCGAACAACAACTGACTCACTTCCCAGGCCCTCTTATCCCAACCAGACTGCATACTTGCCCCTCTCTACAAAACTCTTGCATTTACCTCTCAAACCACTCCATTCATAAACAAATTAAACAACTATGGGGACATCCACACACCCCTGTCACAGACTGTCCTTAATTGGGAACCAGTCGCTCTTCTCTCTTCCTATTCATATACATGCCTAACACCCTTGATAAATACTTCTCTGCTTTTAGCATCTTACCTCCCACACCTTATGCTTTTAAGACCTTCCACGAAGCATCTCTATCCACCCTATTGTATGCCTTCTCCAGATCCATTAATGCCACATACAAATTCATCTGTTTCTCCAAGTATTTCTCACACCCATTCTTCAAAGCAAACACCTGATCCACACATCCTCTACCACTTCTGAAACCACACTTCTCCTCCCCAGTCTCATGCTCTGTACATGTCTTCACCCTCTCAATCAATACCCTCCCATACAATTTTCCATTCAGCTTGACAAGTGTTTTTTGAAAATTTTATTTACCCTGGTGACTCCATGCTCATCAGTTTTCCCATCATTTGTCACATCATCCATTCATGCATTGAGATCACATAGCAACAAAATTTGATCCCATCAAAAGTGACAAAGTGACAAAGCAGTTACTCACCTCCTCACAAAAAGCACTCCTGTCTTCTTCACTCCTCTCATTACCAGGTGCATAAGCAACAACAGTTACCCACCTATTGTAATATGCTTTCATTCAGACTTACATCATTCTTTAACACACTTTCTTGTCCTGATGAACACAGTCCCACAGCTCCTTCTGTATAAAGTGAATTTATTTGAATGCACTGATGTTAACTATGATACTAATTAAGGTTTTTTTTATACAAGAAAATTTAATAAGTTACTATTCAGTTTTTTTTTACATGTTTTGCATATAGAAATATTCCTTAGAAATCATTGGTTACCTTTTTTCCCACAGTGCTTAATAGCATGCGAATACTTACAAGAGTGATTCCATATATCTTTGAGGATCCAGACTGGCGTGGCTTCTTTTGGTCAAGCCTACCTGCAGGAGGTGAAGAGGAAGGTGAAGGAGAATCTATCCCACTTGCACACAGCCTTATTCATGCTTTATGTGTAGGTGAAAGATTTTCAGTGTTACATTAGTAGCATACCACTTAACAATAAAGTGAGAAGGAATAATGCACTTGATGAATTATGTCACTGGCCATGGAACCATGGAAGCAGAAGTGAATCATGCAGTGGGTGAGTGTACAAAGGTTCTAGGAGTGCTGAGGAATGTGTAGAAAAAGAGAACGTTACTTTGGAGGACAGAAATGGTTTGTTTGAAGATATAGTAACCCTAACAATATGGTATAGATGCAAGGCATGGGTTATAGATGAGTCTATGTGGGGTTGTTTAGGAGTGATGAGAGGACAAGGGCTAAGGAAGGAGTAGCACTGTTCCTGAGATAGTTGTGGGAGTGTGTGAAAGAGTTTAAGAAGGTAAACTGTACATTGATGTGGGTAAAACAGAAAGTGGATAGTGAGACATGGGTGATTATTAGTGCTTATGCACCTGGCCATGAGAAGAAAGTTTGTGTTGTGGGAGCAGCTGAGTGAGAGTATCGACAGTTTTGATTAAGTGAATCCCCTTCCATATAATTTCCCAGAAATAGTCAACAAACTTATACCTCTGTAATTTGAACACTCACCTGTATCCCCTTTGCCTTTGTACAGTGGCACTATGCATGCATTTTGCCAATTCTCAGGCACTTCACCATGATCCATACATACTTTGAATATCCTTACCAACCAATCAATAACATAGTCACCCCCTTTTTTATTAATTCCAATACAGTACCATCCATACCTGCCGCCCTTCCAGATTTCATCTCCCGCAAAGCTTTCACTACAACTTTTCTCTTAACCAAACCATTCTCCCTGACCCCTCACACTTCGCACACCAATCCAATTAAAACACCCTATGTCTGCCACTATATCATTAAACACATTCAGCAAACCTTCCAAATTCTCACTTCATCACTACCTGTTATTACCTCCCCACTTGCCCCCCTTCACCAATGTTTCCTTTTATTCTCTTGTCTTATGCACATTATTTACCTCCTTCCAAAACATCTTGTTATTCTTCCTAAAGTTTAATGATACTCTCTCACCCCCACTCTCATTTGTCCTCTTTTTCAACCCTTACATCTTTCTCTTGATCTCCTGCTGCTTTCTTTTATACATCTCCCTGTCATTTGCACTCTTTCCTTGGAAGTGTCATCCAAATGCCTCTCTTTTCTCGTTCACTAACAACTTTACTTCATCCCACCACTCACTACCCTTTCTAATCTGACCACCTCCAACCTTTCTCATGCTACATGCATCTTTTGCGCAAGCCATCACTGCTACCCCAAATGCATCCCATTCCTCACCCACTCCCCTCATGTCATTTGCTCCTGGTACTTCCAAGCTCACTTACTCTCACCACTTTCTTCTCCCCAACATTCTCTCTTCTTCTTGAAAACCTCTTCAAATCTTCACCTTCGCCTCCACAAGATAGTGATTAGACATCCTTCCAGCTGCCCCCTCAGCACATTAACACCCAAAAGTCTCTCTTTTACACGCTTATCAATTAACATGTAATCCAGTAATGCCCTTTGACCATCTCTCCTACTCACATACATATACTTATGTATATCTCTCTTTTTAAACCAGGTATTACCAATCACCAGTCCTTTTTCAGCACATAAATCCACAAGCTTTTCACCATTTCCGTTTACAACACTGAATACCTCATGTATACCAATTATACCCTCAACTGCCACATTACTCACCTTCGCATTTAAATCACCGATCACTGAAACCCGGTCTCATGCATCAGAGCTGCTGACACACTCACTCAGCTGCTCCCAAAAGACTTGCCTCTCATGCTTTTTCTTCTCATGACCAGGTGCATAAGCACCAATAATCACTCATCTCTCTCCATCCACTTTCAGTTTTACTCACATCAACATAGAATTTACTTTCTTACACTCTATCACATACTCCCATAATTATATATATATATTTTTTTTTTTTTTTTTTATACTTTGTCGCTGTCTCCCGCGTTTGCGAGGTAGCGCAAGGAAACAGACGAAAGAAATGGCCCAACCCCCCCCATACACATGTATATACATACGTCCACACACGCAAATATACATACCTACACAGCTTTCCATGGTTTACCCCAGACGCTTCACATGCCTTGATTCAATCCACTGACAGCACGTCAGCCCCGGTATACCACAGCGCTCCAATTCACTCTATTCCTTGCCCTCCTTTCACCCTCCTGCATGTTCAGGCCCCGATCACACAAAATCTTTTTCACTCCATCTTTCCACCTCCAATTTGGTCTCCCTCTTCTCCTTGTTCCCTCCACCTCCGACACATATATCCTCTTGGTCAATCTTTCCTCACTCATCCTCTCCATGTGCCCAAACCACTTCAAAACACCCTCTTCTGCTCTCTCAACCACGCTCTTTTTATTTCCACACATCTCTCTTACCCTTACGTTACTCACTCGATCAAACCACCTCACACCACACATTGTCCTCAAACATCTCATTTCCAGCACATCCATCCTCCTGCGCACAACTCTATCCATAGCCCACGCCTCGCAACCATACAACATTGTTGGAACCACTATTCCTTCAGACATACCCATTTTTGCTTTCCAAGATAATGTTCTCGACTTCCACACATTCTTCAAGGCCCCCAGAATTTTCGCCCCCTCCCCCACCCTATGATCCACTTCCGCTTCCATGGTTCCATCCGCTGCCAGATCCACTCCCAGATATCTAAAACACTTCACTTCCTCGAGTTTTTCTCCATTCAAACTCACCTCCCAATTGACTTGACCCTCAACCCTACTGTACCTAATAACCTTGCTCTTATTCACATTTGCTCTTAACTTTCTTCTTCCACACACTTTACCAAACTCAGTCACCAGCTTCTGCAGTTTCACACATGAATCAGCCACCAGCGCTGTGTCATCAGCGAACAACAACTGACTCACTTCCCAAGCTCTCTCATCCCCAACAGACTTCATACTTGCCCCTCTTTCCAAAACTCTTGCATTTACCTCCCTAACAACCCCATCCATAAACAAATTAAACAACCATGGAGACATCACACACCCCTGCCGCAAACCTACATTCACTGAGAACCAATCACTTTCCTCTCTTCCTACACGTACACATGCCTTACATCCTCGATAAAAACTTTTCACTGCTTCTAACAACTTTCCTCCCACACCATATATTCTTAATACCTTCCACAGAGCATCTCTATCAACTCTATCATATGCCTTCTCCAGATCCATAAATGCTACATACAAATCCATTTGCTTTTCTAAGTATTTCTCACATACATTCTTCAAAGCAAACACCTGATCCACACATCCTCTACCACTTCTGAAACCACACTGCTCTTCCCCAATCTGATGCTCTGTACATGCCTTCACCCTCTCAATTAATACCCTCCCATATAATTTACCAGGAATACTCAACAAACTTATACCTCTGTAATTTGAGCACTCACTCTTATCCCCTTTGCCTTTGTACAATGGCACTATGCACGCATTCCGCCAATCCTCAGGCACCTCACCATGAGTCATACATACATTAAATAACCTTACCAACCAGTCAACAATACAGTCACCCCCTTTTTTAATAAATTCCACAGCAATACCATCCAAACCTGCTGCCTTGCCGGCTTTCATCTTCCGCAAAGCTTTCACTACCTCTTCTCTGTTTACCAAATCATTTTCCCTAACCCTCTCACTTTGCACACCACCTCGACCAAAACACCCTATATCTGCCACTCTATCATCAAACACATTCAACAAACCTTCGAAATACTCACTCCATCTCCTTCTCACATCACCACTACTTGTTATCACCTCCCCATTTGCGCCCTTCACTGAAGTTCCCATTTGCTCCCTTGTCTTACGCACTTTATTTACCTCCTTCCAGAACATCTTTTTATTCTCCCTAAAATTTAATGATACTCTCTCACCCCATCTCTCATTTGCCCTTTTTTTCACCTCTTGCACCTTTCTCTTGACCTCCTGTCTCTTTCTTTTATACATCTCCCACTCAATTGCATTTTTTCCCTGCAAAAATCGTCCAAATGCCTCTCTCTTCTCTTTCACTAATACTCTTACTTCTTCGTCCCACCACTCACTACCCTTTCTAATCAACCCACCTCCCACTCTTCTCATGCGGGGGGCCAGAAATCCTCCCCTCCTTGTATTAACTTTCTAAAATGGGAAACAGAAGAAGGAGTCACGCGGGAAGTGCTCATCCTCCTCGAAGGCTCAGAGTGGGGTGCCTAAATGTGTGTGGATGTAACCAAGATGTGAAAAAAGGAGAGATAGGTAGTATGTTTGAGGAAAGGAACCTGGATGTTTTGGCTGTGAGTGAAACGAAGCTCAAGGGTAAAGGGGAAGAGTGGTTTGGGAATGTCTGGGGAGTAAAGTCAGGGGTTAGTGAGAGGACAAGAGCAAGGGAAGGAGTAGCAATACTCCTGAAACAGGAGTTGTGGGAGTATGTGATAGAGTGTAAGAAAGTAAATTCTCGATTAATATGGGTAAAACTGAAAGTTGATGGAGAGAGGTGGGTGATTATTGGTGCTTATGCGCCTGGGCATGAGAAGAAAGATCAAGAGAGGCAAGTGTTTTGGGAGCAGCTGAATGAGTGTGTTAGTGGTTTTGATGCACGAGACCGGGTTATAGTGATGGGTGATTTGAATGCAAAGGTGAGTAATGTGGCAGTTGAGGGAATAATTGGTATACATGGGGTGTTCAGTGTTGTAAATGGAAATGGTGAAGAGCTTGTAGATTTATGTGCTGAAAAAGGACTGATGATTGGGAATACCTGGTTTAAAAAGCGAGATATACATAAGTATACTTATGTAAGTAGGAGAGATGGCCAGAGAGCGTTATTGGATTACGTGTTAATTGACAGGCGTGCGAAAGAGAGACTTTTGGATGTTAATGTGCTGAGAGGTGCAACTGGAGGGATGTCTGATCATTATCTTGTGGAGGCTAAGGTGAAGATTTGTATGGGTTTTCAGAAAAGAAGAGTAAATGTTGGGGTGAAGAGGGTGGTGAGAGTAAGTGAGCTTGAGAAGGAGGCCTGTGTGAGGGAGTACCAGGAGAGACTGAGTACAGAATGGAAAAAGGTGAGAACAATGGAAGTAAGGGGAGTGAGGGAGGAATGGGATGTATTTAGGGAATCAGTGATGGATTGCGCAAAAGAATTATATATATATATACATATATATATATACATATATATACATATAATATCCCTGGGGATAGGGGATGAAGAATACTTCCCACGTATTCCCTGCGTGTCGTAGAAGGCGACTAAAAGGGGAGGGAGCAGGAGGCTGGAAATCCTCCCCCTCTCGTTTTTTTTTTCTTTTTTTTTATTTTTCCAAAAGAAGGAACAGAGGGGGGCCAGGTGAGGATATTCCACAAAGGCCCAGTCCTCTGTTCTTAACGCTACCTCGCTAATGCGGGAAATGGCGGATAGTTTAAAAGAAGAAGAAAGAAGAAACATATAATTGGAATGAATAAATAATTGGAATAAATACAGGCAGATAGTAAGAATTATGTACATGTGTATATATATGTATATGTCTGTGTGTGTATATATATGTGTACATTGAGATGTGTAGGTATGTATATTTGCGTGTGTGGACGTGTATGTATATACATGTGTATGTGGTTGGGTTGGGCCATTCTTTTGTCTGTTTCCTTGCGCTACCTCGCTAACGCAGGAGATAGCGACAAAGCAAAATAATATAAATAAATAAATTTTTTTTTTCTTTATATTATTCGCCATTTCCCGCGTTAGCAAGGTAGCGTTTAGAACAGAGGACTGGGTCTTAGAGGGAATATCTTCACCTGACTCCCTTCACTGTTCCTTCTTTTGGAAAATATAGATATTAAAAATATATAGATATTTCGGAATGCAAAAATGGGTATGTTTGAAGGAATAGTGGTTCCAACGATGTTGTATGGTTGTGAGGCATGGGCTATAGAGTTGTGCGCAGGAGGGTGGATGTGCCGGAAATGAGATGTTTGAGGACAATATGTGGTGTGAGGTGGTTTGATCGAGTAAGTAATAATAGGGTAAGAGAGATGTGTGGTAATAAAAAGAGTGTGGTTGAGAGAGCAGAAGAGGGTGTTTTGAAATGGTTTGGTCAAATGGAGAGAATGAGTGAGGAGAGATTGACAAAGAGGATGTACATAAGAAGATATTAAGAACATACGGTGTGGGAGGTAGGTTGTTAGAAGCAGTGAAAAGATTTTATCGAGGATGTAAGGCATGTGTACGTGTAGGAAGAGAGGAAAGTGATTGGGTCTCAGTGAATGTTGGTTTGCGGCAGGGGTGTGTGATGTCTCCATGGTTCTTTGATTTGTTTATGGATGGGGTTGTTAGGGAAGTGAATGCAAGAGTTTTGGAAAGAGGGGCAAGTATGCAGTCTGTTGTGGATGAGAAAGCTTGTGAAGCGAGTCAGTTGTTGTTCGCTGATGATACAGCGCTGGTGGCTGATTCATGTGAGAAACTGAAGAAGTTGGTGACTGAGTTTGGTAAAGTGCGTGAAAGAAGAAAGCAGAGAGGAAATGTGAATAAGAGCTAGGTTATTAGGTACAGTAGGGTTGAGGGACAAGTCAATTGGGAGGTAAGTTTGAATGGGGAAAAAGTAGAGGAAGTGAAGTGTTTTAGATATCTAGGAGTGGATTTGGCAGCAGATGGAACCATGGAAGCGGAAGTGAATCATAGGGTGGGGGACGGGGCGAAAGTTCTGGAAGCATTGAAAAGTGTGTGGAAGTCGAGAACATTATCTTGGAAAGCAAAAATGGGCATGTTTGAAGGAATAGTGATTCCAACAATGTTGTATGGTTGCAAGGCATGGGCTATGGATAGAGTGGTGTGGAGGAGGGTGCACATGCTGGAAATGAGATGTTTGAGGACAAATTGTGGTGTGAGGTGGTTTGATCGAGTAAGTATTGATAGGGTAAGAGAGATGTGTGGTAATAAAAAGAGTGTGGTTGAGAGAGCAGAAGAGGGTGTTTTGAAATGGTTTGGTCACATGGAGAGAATGAGTGAGGAAAGATTGACCAAGAGGATATATGTGTCAGAGGTGGAGGGAGTGAGAAGTGGGAGACCAAATTGGAGGTGGAAAGATGGAGTGAAAAAGATTTTGAGTGATCGGGGCCTGAACATGCAGGAGGGTGAAAGGCGTGCAAGGAATAGAGTGAATTGGAACAATGTGGTATACCAGGGCATGTGAAGCATCTGGGATAAACCATGGAAAGTTCTGTGGGGCCTGGATGTGGAAAGGGAGCTATGGTTTCGGTGCATTATTACATGACAGCTAGAGACTGAGTTTGAATGAATGGGGCCTTTGTTGTCTTTTCCTAGCACTACCTCGCACACATTTGGGGGGAGGGGGTTGTTATTTCATGTGTGGCGAGGTGGCGATAGGAATGAATAAAGGCAGACAGTATGAATTATGTACATGTGTATATATGTATATATCTGTGTATATATATGTATACGTTGAGATGTATAGGTATATATATTTGCATGTGTGGGCGTGTATGTATATACATGTGTATGTGGGTGGGTTGGGCCATTCTTTCGTCTGTTTCCTTGCACTACCTCGTTAATGCGGGAGACATTGACAAAGCAAAATAAAATAATAAATAGAATATATAAATATACTTGTGTAAGCAGGCAAAATATTTTCGTGAATACATTCTTTGTTAAAGATCTAGCGCTTCTTTGTTGATGTTTTTTCAATTTTTCTGACCTGACAGTGTGGTCCATGAGATCAAGTGTGAATTGAATGTCTTATAATGACTAAAATGGGTGGGAGTAGGCAGCTGAAATTCCTCTCCTCCTGTATGTATTTCGAAAGGGAAGAACAGAAGGGACCAGTGGGGGATTTATCCTCTCAAGGCTTGGTCATCTTCTCTTGATACTTCCTCATTTCTGTAAGAAACAGCAAATTTGCATGAAAGAAAGAAATTAAGAACTTTCTTGTAAATTAGGTACAGGCTTAAAGTATCATCTTCACTGAAGGGTGCAAGTTTACATAAGATCCAAGTAAATAAACACATTTATGAATCTCCTCACTGCTTCTTTTGAACAATGTGGTACCAGGACTTTTAAAATAATGAATTTATATTAACAAGAATTCTAGGCCTGAGTATGTTTTCCTTTTTTTTTTTACTTTCTTTTACAGGATCTCCTGTTCTGTCCTGACTTTACTGTGACAACAAACAAAAAATCTGGACCAGTAAGTACTTGTGCAATATCCCATTCTCTATTTGTAAATTTCATTTTAAATCCTTGGTCGCCTGTACAAGCTTTGAGGAGCTGTATTTCATTTATGTTTGTATTATTATGTAAACATGTTTACTCAACATCCAAAGGTGGGGCCATACCAGACACAAACATTGTTTGTAACCTGTTGGTGACTATGTGATCATCAGTGTTGAGAGTCACCCCCACACTAGTGGAATAGTGTTAGGAACATTTTTGTGAACATTCCTGGCAAAAGACACTGCAGTGTTTGCAGTGGTGTCAAATACGGGTATGTATGCACAATCGCAAGTGTTGGGAACATTTTTGTCAGCAATTAGAGCCAAGCTGATGAGTGTTGCCAATATTAATTCCATGAACGGGAGACTGTTGCATGTTACTAATACTGTTCCCAATTATAATGTAGCCAACATGTTTATGAATGTATCACAACATTGCTGATAACAATCCAGCCAACTCTTGTTTCCTACATTGCTTTGTTTGGATTCACAACATTGTAATAATTTTGGGAATAGTGTCAGTAATTTTGTGAAGTAACAGTGCCATCATTATTACACACACTACCAGTCTACTCAAGTTGTTGTCCACATTGTCTCTAACCATGTGCCCCACCTTTAGATATCTCTATGAGACAAATGTGTTCTTCTCAGGGGTCTTAGAATATAAGAATGCCATGTCAGGAAAAACCATCTTAGGTTTTACATGGGATGCATTGTGGTTGGTTTGTCTCTTAATTATTGGTTCTTCATGAGTGAAGACAGCAGAAGGCAAATAAGAGGCAGGGAGGTCTGATATGCAGGAATGGGGTGTCATGAGATTTGGAGAGAATGAGTGAGGACAGATTGACAAAGAAGATATATGTGTCAGAGGTGGAGGGAACGAGAAGTGTGAGACCATATTGGAGGTAGAAAGATGGAGTGAAAAAGATTTTGAGTGATCGGGGCGTGAACATGCAGGAGGATGAAAGGCGTGCAAGGAATAATGTGAATTGGAACGATGTGGTATACCGGGGTCGATGTGCTGTCAATGGATTGAACCAGGGCATGTGAAGCGTCTGGGGTAAACCATGGAAAGTTCTTTGTGGCCTGGATGTGGAAAGGGAGCTACGGTTTCGGTGCATTATTACATGACAGCTAGAGACTGAGTGTGGACGAATGTGACCTTTGTTGTCTTTTCCTAGCACTACCTCGCACACATGAGGGGGAGGGGGTTGTTATTTCATGTGTGGCGAGGTGGTGATGGGAATGAATAAAGGCAGACAGTATGAAATATGTACATGTGTATATATGTATATGTATGTGTGTGTAAATATATGTATACATTGAGACGTATAGGTATGTATATTTAAGTGTGTGAAGGTGTATGTATATACATGTGTATGTGGGTGGGTTGGGCCATTCTTTTGTCTGTTTCCTTGTGCTACCTCGCTATCGTGGGAGACAGCAACAAAGCAAAATGAATAAATAAATGATGTCCTTGGTCTGTAATGATGGATAATTAGGATAATTAGCTGTGCCTGGAGTAAGAACAAGCCATTTTCTCTCATCATTGTGTGCTGTGCTAGCAATCAGATATTCTTCAGGTGTCTTTGGTCAAGATTCCTTCTTGATCCCATCAAAATGGTGTCAAAATGCTACTCCACCACCCATCTCAGCTGAAATGAATTGCAGAAGCCTCTTCTTGACCACAGGTTTTGCTCTATCAGCCAATCTGTGACCATCCCTTGGCTGATGTCACCTTCCCTTAAACTCTTGGAAGCCAAAGCACTTGGGATCCTGTCACTGTATACATGTGCATTGGATATTGCTGTCACCTGGGTTGTTATAAGATCATTATTCATCTTTCAATATTCCATGGGCAGCATGTATAATGAGAGTGTATGCTGTCTTAGAATTATTCTTTATACATGAAGAAGTTGTTAAAGATTTTTCATTTGGTGAATGTAGCTTGCCATTGAGGGCTTACTGACCCTAGCAATTGATAGGCTGAAAACCCAAACCAACCAACTTTATTGTTTCCAGTAAAACATCACTAAAGTCTGATTTTGTTTAGTACAGCACTGGAGGATGCACAAAGTAACAGCATTAAGCATGGTGTTAAAGATCCTAACAGAAGTGCTAACTGAGCTGTGGGAATCTGCTATAGCAGAAGCCTTCCTTGGTTATGCTTTGTTGTGAAAAACTACTGCCTTTTTTATTTCAATATCATTTTTCTTTTACATGGAAGTGTTAACATAGTGTAGCATATGATTATTTTAAGACTCCATAGATGAATTTCTTGTCACCTAAAATAAATACAGTTGTATCTTTCATTACAAATTAAGTTCTTTTATTAGAAAATGGTATTCCTATCTGCTACAGCATTCTGCTTGGTTAACCTTTGCTAACCTATATTTTGTTGTATGACTTTAATAGGACAAACATGAAGATCTGCAGAGTATTGACAGCTGTGAGTTTATTTGGGAAGCAGGAGTTGGCTTCGCACATTCACCATCTCATGTTCCAGCTCATGACACGAATCGCACAGAAATTTTGAAGCTAATTCTCACCTGCTTCAGCCAGAGTATATATCAGCCATCCTCAGGTATGTTGTGCTTTTCATTCTTCATTTTTATTATGTCTGTCTTGCTTTTTGTTTGTTCTTCCTGTTTATATGTCACAGTGTCCTATTACTGTTTTTCTGTGTATATTTTTCATGTCCTTTATGCCTAAAAGTTGCATGGCTCATATAGTACTTTTTCTTGTCAGCATGCCCTTTGCATGTAAGGCCAACCTTAAACATATATGTTGTAACTCTCTCCATCATTTTGATTATTAGTCTTATCCGATTTTGACCCATTCATATCCATTTTTTTTTAATTTCTGAAATTTGTGTTATCTCTGAAATTCTAAGGACACTTCCTGCTTGTACTGATTTTCTGTATTTTCTTTTTTATTCTTCTTCCTTTCAGAAATCAGTTTCTCTTTTAAATGATCTTTAATACAAATAACATAACTGATGTATTCTTTCTTGATTATATTTGCTGGAATTCTGTTATTTTCTGTGTAATTTAGTTTTCATCATCTGTTAATTTCATTTGATTGGTGTTTCCTGCATTAGCAAGGTCGTGCAAGAAACAGATGAAGAAAGGCTACATTTGCTTACATCCATTCTTTAGCTATCATTTATGGTGCTCCAAAATCACAGCTCCCTAGCCACAACTAGGCCCCACAGACCTTTCTGTGGTTTCCCTCAGCTGCTTAACATGCCATGGTTCAATCCATTGACTGCACATTGCTCCTTGTTAACCACATTGTTCAAGTTCACTCTATCCCGTGAGCACCTTTAACCCTCTTGCATGTTCAGTTCCCAATCACTCAAAATATTGTTTACTCCATCCTTTCATCTCCAATTTGGTCTCACCCTACTCTTAGACTTATCCACTTCTGTCACAATGCCCTCTTTCTTCAATCTCTCCTCACTCATTGTATCCATATTTCCAAACCTTTTCAGTACACCCTTTTATGCTCTGTCACCCATATTCTTCTTATTACCAAACTTCTCTCTTACTGTTTTATTACTTACTCAAACCACCACACATCTCATTCTGTCCTCAAACATTTAATTTCCAACATTTCCACCCTCATTCACACATCCCTATCTATAGCCCATGCCACACATCTGTACAACATTACTAGGATTGCTATACCTTCAAACAACCATTTTTGCCTTCTGATGATGACCACTAATTACATCCCTCAACGATCTCAGAACTTTTGCCTTCTCACCCACACCATGACTCGCTTCCACATCCTTGGTTTCATCTGCTGCCTTGTCCACTCCCAGGTATCTAAAACACTGGTTCTTCCAAATTTTCTTCACCCAGACTCACACCCCAACTAACCTGCTCCTCTGTCCTGCTTAACCAAATAACCTTACTTTTCTTCACATTTACTCTCAGCTTCTTTTCACTCATTCTCCCAGGCTCAGTTGCCAACTTCTGCTGTTTCTAACTTGAATCTTCCACATGTGCTCTGTCATTGGTAAACAGCACTTGACTGACTTCCCAGATCCCCCTCACTCCTTACAGACTGCACACTTACCCCTCTCTCAAAGACCCTTGTATTTACCCCATGAACAAAGCATACAGCCTTGGTGACATTACTCACCCCTGCCTTAGACCTAACTTCACCTGGAACCATTCTTTTTCCTTTCTTCCCACTTATACAGATGCCTTACAATCTTGATAAACACTTCTCACTGATTTCTCCTACACCATATATTCGTAAAACCTCCCACAAAGCATTCCACTTGACTCTATCATATGCTTTTTCCAGATCCATAGAAGCTGCATACACTGTACTCTTGCTAAATACTTTTCCATGGTCATCTTTACTACAAACATCTGATCCACACATCCCTACCTTTCCTAAGAGTTTTGGGATACATGTAGGTGTTAGGCAGGGCTGTGTGATGTCACCATGGCTTTTTAATATATATATATGGATGGAATGATAAGAGAGATGAAAGCAAAACTAGGGAAAAGGGGTGCAGAGATGGAGAGTGGCAGTGAGATATGGTGGCTAGTGGCAAGCCTGTTTGCAGATGATAATGTGTTGTTTGCGGAGAGTGAAGAGGAGTTGCAGAAGGTTGTAAGTGTGTTTTATGATGTGATTAAGTGGAGGAGATTGAAGGTAAATGCAAGTAAAAGTGAAGTAATGGTTTTTGAAAGGAAATGGAATGAAAGTATAGATTTTGTAAACCCATATAGATTGAATTAGAGTGAATTAGAGTGAATTGGAGCGATGTGGTATACCGGGGTTGACGTGCTGTCAGTGGATTGAATCAAGGCATGTGAAGCGTCTGGGGTAAACCATGGAAAGCTGTGTAGGTATGTATATTTGCGTGTGTGGACGTATGTATATACATGTGTATGGGGGGGGTTGGGCCATTTCTTTCGTCTGTTTCCTTGCGCTACCTCGCAAACGCGGGAGACAGCGACAAAGTATAAGAAAAAAAAAAAAAAAATAGATTGAAAGAAAAGACTGTACTAAATTGTACTGTGTATATGGGGGGAAAAATACTGGAAGAAGTGAGGGATTTTAAGTATCTAAGAGCTGTCCTAGGTAAGTGTGGTGATATGGAAGGAGAGATAAGGGAGAGAGCAGTACAGGGTAGAAGAGTCGTTGGGTCCCTTAATAGAATAATGAAGGGTAGAGGTGAAAGTATGGAAGTAAAGAGGGGATTAAGGGACAATATAGTCCTCCCAACCCTGATCTATGCAGCTGAAACATGGATGTGGAATGAGGCACAGAGGTCAAGAATCCAGGCTGTGGAAATGAGCTATTTTAGAAGAGCATGCGGTGTAACTAGATAGAATGAAGAAAGAAATGAAAGAGTGTATGAGAGATGTGGTATGGCAAGGAATGCAAAGGGATTGAATTGTGGAACGATAGAATGGGTGAAATGTAATACTTTGAGGTGGTTTGTGCATGTGGAAAGAATGCCAGACTGGGAGTTTACAAGGAGAGTGTATGATAGTACAATTAAAGGTGTTAGTATGAGTGGAAGACCACTTGTGACATGGGCAAATAGGGTGGAGAAATACCGGAGGGAGGGAAACAAAAGAAGAATGCATGGAATAGTGTATGCGAGGGAGGCCATGGCCACCTCTTGATGGGAGTTCCTGGAGGAAACAGACGTCAGAGATATAGATAGATGATTAATGAATCCTTGAAGACCTTATCTTTTTGTCTAAATCATGCATTGCATATTGCAAGAACCCTGATGTGTGAGCGTTAAGGATACAGTGCTAAGATGGTTTACATAAGCATATTGATTGAGTGTAGAGATAACAGCTGAGGACTCATGTATGTTGAACTGAAGTCCACAAGATATTCAGATGAAAGAATAAGGGAAGGAAATGAGATTATTTATGACAAAGTTATATAGAGCTATTTGATGACTAAATATAGGGCTTTACATGGTAGAGTAGCAGTAAAATGAATATATTTTTTGTTAAGCATTGAAGCTCTGAAGCTCAGATTAATACTAGAGATGGTTTTACATGAGTACTTCCTTCCACAACACGTGCAGAAATTTCGCATGAACATTTCTTTGTTACACATATGGGAAATTTTTTACATGAAAATATTACCCATAATATGTAAGGGTATTTTTTCTTATACAGCACTGAAACTAAAGTTAATTTCAACAGATGCCACAGATGCCCCCAATCGGTGGATAGCTGTATTCACGTCAGCTGATAACCGTCATGCATTGCCGTTGTTCACGTCACTTCTCAACATTGTGTGTGGCTATAACCCAATAGGATTCGGTGTGCCATACAATCACCTTCTTTTCTCAGATTCAAGAGAACCATTAGTAGAAGTGGCTTTACAGATTCTCATAACAACATTGGATCATGACATCACAGCTGCGTTGTCAGAGCTTGAAGAGGTCAGTCTTTTTTTTTTTTATTAGAAAAGACATGTAAGATTTTTATTGTCAATAAACTTTTGAAAAATATGTAGAGACCTTGAAAGTTTTTTTTTTACATTGTGATTCAGAAGATATGTGCTTAACTTAAATATTTGATTATTCACTTCTGGCCATAATAGTGCAGTAGAATTATCAAGCTTTATATGTTATGTGGCAGGATGGCGATGGGAATGGATGAAGGCAGCAAGTATGAATATATACATGTGTATATATGTATATGTCTGTGTATGTTCATGTATGTAAATGTTGAAATGTGATGGCTTGCACAAAAGATGCCTGTGGCATGAGAAAGGTGGGAGGTGGACAGATTAGAAAGGATAGTGAGTGGTGGGATGAAGAAGTAAGATTATTAGTGAAAGACAAGAGAGAGGCGTTTGGACAATTTTTGCAGGGAGGTAGTGCAAATGACTGGGAGATGTATAAAAGAATGAGGCAAGAGGTCAAGAGAAAGGTGCAAGGGGTGAAAAAGCGGGCAAATGAGAGTTGGGGTGAGAGAGTATCATTGAATTTTAGGGAGACTAAAAAGATGTTTTGGAAGAAGGTAAAAAAGTGTGTAAGACAAGAGAACAAATGGGAACATCGATGAAGGGGGCAAATGGGGAGGTAATAACAAGTAGTGGTTAAGCAAGAGGGAGATGGAGTGAGTATTTTGAAGGTTTGTTGAATGTGTTTGATGATAGAGTGCCAGATATAGGATGTTTTGGTTGAGGTAGTGTGCAAAGTGAGAGTGTCAGGGAGAATGATTTGGTAAACAGAGAAGAGGCAGTGAAAGCTTTGCAGAAGATGAAAGCTGACAAGGTGGCAGGTTTGGATGGTATTGCTGTGGAATTTATTAAAAAAAGGGGATGACTGTGTTGTTGACTGGTTGGTGAGGATATTCAGCATATGTATGGTTCATGGTGAAGTGCCTGAGGATTGGCGGAATGCATGCATAGTGCCATTGTACAAAGGCAATGGGGATAAAGGTGAGTGTTCAAATTACGGAGGTATAAGTTTGTTGAATATTCCTGGGAAATTATATGGGAGGGTATTGATTGAGAGGGTGAAGGCATGTACAGGGCATCAGATTGGGGAAGAGCAGTGTAGTTTCAGAAGTGGTAGAGGATGTGTGGATCAGTTGTTTGCTTTGAAGAATGTATGTGAGAAATACTTAGAAAAACAGATGGATTTGTATGTAGCATTTATGGATCTGGAGAAGGCATATGATAGAGTTAAAAGAGATGCTTTGTGGAAGGTATTAAGAGTGTATGGTGTGGGAGATAAGTTGCTAGAAGCAGTGAAAAGTTTTTATTGAAGATGTAAGGCATGTGAACGAGTAGGAAGAGAGGAAAGTGATTGGTTCTCAGTGAATGTCAGTTTGTGGCAGGGGTGCGTGCTGTCTCCATGGTTGTTTAATTTGTTTATGGATGGGGTTGTTAGGGAGGTGAATGCCAGAGTATAGGAGAGAGGGGCAAGTGTGCAGTCTGTTGTGGATGAGAGGGCTTGGGAAGTGAGTCAGTTGTTCGCTGATGATACAGCGCTGATGGCTGATTCATGTGAGAAACTGTAGAAGTTGGTGACTGAGTTTGGTAAAGTGTGTGAAAGAAGAAAGCTAAGATTAAATGTGAATAAGAGCAAGGTTATTAGGTTCAGTAGGGTTGAGGGATAAGTGAATTGGGAGGTAAGTTTGAATGGAGAAAAACTGGAGAAAGTGAAGTGTTTTAGATATCTGGGAGTGGATTTAGCAGTGATGGAACCATGGAAGTGGAAGTGAGTCACAGAATGGGGAAGGTGGCAAAGGTTCTGGGAGCGTTGAAGAAAGTGTGGAAAGCAAGAACATTATCTCTAAGAGCAAAAAGGGTATGTTTGGAGGAATAGTGGCTCCAACAATGTTATATGGTTGTGAGGGATGGGCTATAGATAGTGTTGTGTGGAAGAGGGTGGATGTGTTGGAAATAAGATTTTTGAGGACAGTATGTGGCATGAGGTGGTTTGATCAAGTAAGTTATGAAAGGGTAAGAGAGATATATGGTAATAAAAAGAGTGTGGTTGAGAGGGCAGGAGAGGGTGTATTGAAATGTTTTGGTCACATGGAGAGAATGAGTGAGGAAAGATTGACAAAGAGAATATATGTGTCAGAGAATGAGGGAACAAGGAGGAGAAGTGGGAGACCAAATTGGAGGTGGAAGGATGGAGTGAAAAAGATTTTGAGCGATTGGGGCCTGAACATACAAGAGGATGAAAGGCGTGCAAGGAATAGAGTGAATTGGAACGATGTGTTATACTGGGGTCGACATGCTGTCAATGGATTGAACCAGGGCATGTGAAGCGTATGGGGTAATCCATAGAAAGTTTTGTGGGGTCTAGATGTGGAAAGGGAGCTGTGGTTTCTGTGCATCACACATGACAGGTAGAAACTGAGTGAGAACGAATGTGGCCTTTGTTGTCTTTTCTTAGCGCCAGCTCGTGTGCACACAGGGGAGGGGGGTGCCACTTCATGTGTGGCGGGGTGGCGGAGGGAATGGATGAAGACAGCATGTATGAATATGTACATGTGTATATATGTATATGTCTGTGTATGTATGTATACTTTGAAATGTATAGGTATGTATATGTGCATGTGTGGGCATTTATGTATAGACACATGTATGTGGGGAAGGTTGAGTCATTCTTTCGTCTGTTTTTTTGCGCTACCTCGCTTACGTGGGAGACAGCAACAAAGTATAATAAATGAATAAATACGTTGAAATGTATAGGTGTGTATGTGCATGTATGGGCGTTTATGTATATACAAGTGTATGTGGTTGTGTTGGGCCATTCTTACTTCTGTTTCCTTGCACTACCTCGCTAAGGCAGGAGACAGCAGCAAAGTAAAATAAATAGATAAAATAATAAATAAGTTGATTATTAATCAACTCATTTGAAATACAAATCTTTTCAAGCAAAGGTATTAAAAAATCAAATGCAGTTTTTGTAGAGGTAACCTTAATGATTATACTGACTTGTTTTACTGCAAAATGTACTGTTATGATATACTCATATAGCCTTTCCCTATATGATGATGTCTCTCAGAATGAAATTTTTTTCTCACAACACTTAGAATTAGTGTAAATTTTGCACAGTATCGCATGGCCACTCATAGTTAAATTTTTTCTTTTCCATTCATCCATGTTTGCCATTTCTTTTTTCATGTCTTAATATCCATGTTTGCCATTTCTTTTTTCATGTCTTCAATATTTATAATACTTTATGCAAGATAAAATATGGCAAGGTGGTTGGAGTGGATGGTATTGAATTTCTAAAGAAAGGGGTGACTGTGTTGTTGACTGGTTAGGTATGATTTTCAGTGTATTCTTTGATCATGGTGGGGTGCCTGGGGATTGGTGGAGTGCATGTATAGTGCTACTGTAGACATTGCTAGACTTCTAGAGCAGTTCCCTGACTTAGGCGTGTAGATTCATCAAAACAGATTGAAATCTGACTCTTTATTAGTATATGCTTGCAAATTTTCTTTCATATCTTAGCTGTCTAAGACTTTAGAGATGAAAAGTATTGATTTTATTCCATGTGGTCTGTTCTGGAATATTTCCATTTTCTTTTCATCTTTTCAACCCACACATCTGTGCAGATATACAGACCTTCCAATGTATGAGGCTCAGTACTAGTGGTATGCTGTATCATGCAGTTTTTAATCTGAGGCATTTGTATCAATGAAGCTATCGTCTCCTTAATCATTCAGTTTGATAGTATTTGAGTTTTCTTTACTCTCTTCATTTTCTCTTCAAAACAGAATAAGGTTATGATTTTTGTTTTGCAGTTATTGTGTTGTTATTAGGCCCAGCTTAGCTCCCTTCTCTAGGTTGCCAATTCATTGAATTTTAGGTACACTTTAGGTAGGTCAAAAAGTCATAATCTGTAGTTAAACAACATCGACATATTGCTTTCACATTTGATATCAAAATACTACAGGTGCTGTACTTTTCCAAATTTGTTATCTTGACGCTTTTATCATACAGTATTGTGTGCCTGCCAAATGCATTTCATATTGTCCTTAAGATGAAGCGGACATAATTTGAATGTGAAGTGGTTTGATCAAGTAAGTAATGAAAAGGTAAGAGAGATGTGTGGAAATAAAAAGAGTGTGGTTTAGAGAATGGAAGGGGGTGTGTTGAAATGGTTTGGACATATGGAGAGAATGAGTGAGTAATGATTGACAAAGAGGTTATATGTGTTAGAGATGGAGGGAACAAGGAGAAGCGGAAGACCAAATTGGAGGTGGAAAGATGAAGTTAAAAAGATTTTGAGCGATTGGGACTGAACACAGAGGAAGATGAGAGGCATGCAAGAAATAGAGTGAGTTGGAACGATGTGATATACTGGGGTAGATGTGCTGTCAGTGGCCTGGGTATGGATAGGGAGCTGTGGTTTCAGTGCATTACACATGACAGCTAGAGACTGAGTGTGAATGAATGTGGCCTTTTTTGTCTTTTCCGAGTGCTATCTCACATGCACGCAGGGGGAGGGGGTGCTGTTTCATGTGTGGCAGGTAGTGACAGGAATGGATGAAGGCAGCAAATATGAATATGTACATGTCTTTGTATGTATATGTATGTATACATTGAAATGTATAGGTATGCATATGTATATATATATATATATAAATATATATATATATATATATATATATATATATATATATATATATATATATATATAAGTATAAAAAAAAAAAAAAAAAAAAAAAATATATATATATATATATATTTTTGCTTTGTTGCTGTCTCCCGCGTTTGCGAGGTAGCGCAAGGAAACAGACGAAAGAAATGGCCCAACCCACCCCCATACACATGTATATACATACGTCCACACACGCAAATATACATACCTACACAGCTTTCCATGGTTTACCCCAGACGCTTCACATGCCTTGATTCAATCCACTGACAGCACGTCAACCCCGGTATACCACATCGCTCCAATTCACTCTATTCCTTGCCCTCCTTTCACCCTCCTGCATGTTCAGGCCCCGATCACACAAAATCTTTTTCACTCCATCTTTCCACCTCCAATTTGGTCTCCCTCTTCTCCTCGTTCCCTCCACCTCCGACACATATATCCTCTTGGTCAATCTTTCCTCACTCATTCTCTCCATGTGACCAAACCATTTCAAAACACCCTCTTCTGCTCTCTCAACCACGCTCTTTTTATTTCCACACATCTCTCTTACCCTTACGTTACTTACTCGATCAAACCACCTCACACCACACATTGTCCTCAAACATCTCATTTCCAGCACATCCATCCTCCTGCGCACAACTCTATCCATAGTCCACGCCTCGCAACTATACAACATTGTTGGAACCACTATTCCTTCAAACATACCCATTTTTGCTTTCCGAGATAATGTTCTCGACTTCCACACATTCTTCAAGGCTCCCAGAATTTTCGCCCCCTCCCCCACCCTATGATCCACTTCCGCTTCCATGTTTCCATCCGCTGCCAGATCCACTCCCAGATATCTAAAACACTTCACTTCCTTCCAATGTTGTATGGTTGTGAGGCGTGGGCTATGGATAGAGTTGTGCGCAGGAGGGTGGATGTGCTGGAAATGGGATGTTAGAGGACAATGTTAGGTGTGAGGTGGTTTGATCGAGCAAGTAATGAAAGGGTAAGAGAGATGTGTGGAAATAAAAAGAGCGTGGTTGAGAGAGCAGGAGAGGATGTTTTGAAATGGTTTGGTCACATGGAGAGAATGAGTGAGGAAAGATTGACCAAGAGGATATATGTGTCGAAGGTGGAGGGAACGAGGAGAAGTGGGAGACTAAATTGGAGGTGGAAAGATGGAGTGAAAAAGCTTTTGAGTGATCGGGGCCTGAACATGCAGGAGGGTGAAAGGCGGGCAAGGAATACAGTGAATTCGAACGATGTGGTATACCGGGGTTGACGTGCTGTCAATGGATTGAACCAGGGCATGTGAAGCGTCTGGGGTAAACCATGGAAAGTTCTGTGGGGCCTGGATGTGGAAAGGGAGCTGTGGTTTCGGGCATTATTACATAACAGCTAGAGACTGAGTGTGAACAAGTGGGGCCTTTGTTGTCTTTTCCTAGTGCTACCTCGCACACATGAGGGGGGAGGGGGATGTTATCCCATGAGTGGCAAGGTGGCGATGGGAATAAATAAAGGCAGACGGTATGAATTATGTACGTGTGTATATATGTATATGTCTATGTGTGTATATATATGTGTACGTTGAGATGTATAGGTATGTATATTTGTGTATGTGGACGTGTATGTATATATATGTGTATGGGGGTGGGTTGGGCCATTTCTTTAGTCTGTTTCCTTGTGCTACCTCGCAAACGCGGGAGACAGCGACAAAGCAAAATAAATAAATAATAAATATATATATTATCCCTGGGGATAGGGGAGAAAGAATACTTACCACGTATTCCCTGCGTGTCGTAGAAGGCGACTAAAAGGGGAGGGAGCGGGGGGCTGGAAATCCTCCCCGCTTTTTTTTTTTTAATTTTCCAAAAGAAGGAACAGAGAAGGGGGCCAGGTGAGCATATTCCCTCAGAGGCCCAGCCCTCTGTTCTTAACGCTACCTTGCTAATGCGGGAAATGGCGAATAGTTTGAAAGAAAAGAAAGATATATATATATACATGCAAGTATCCATACCTATAATCTCAACATATACATATATATACACACACACAGACATATACATATATACACATGTACATAATTCATACTGTCTGCCTTTATTCATTTCCTATCACCACCCTGCCACACATGACATAACAACCCCCTCCCCCCCTCATGTGCGTGAGGTAGCGCTAGGAAAAGACAACAAAGGCCACATTCATTCGCACTCAGTCTCTAGCTGTCATGTGATAATGTACCAAAACCACAGCTCCCTTTCCACTTCCAGGCCCCACAGAACTTTCCATGGTTTACCCCACATGCCCTGGTTCAATCCATTGACAGCACATCGACCCCGGTATACCACATTGTTCAAATTCACATTATTCCTTGCACGCCTTTCACCCTCCTGCATGTTCAGGCCCTGATCACTCAAAATCTTTTTCACTCCATCTTTCCACCTCCAATTTGGTCTCCCACTTCTCCTCGTTCCCTCCATCTCTGACACATATATCTTCTTTATCAATCTTTCCTCACTCATTCTTTCCATGTGACCAAACCATTTCAAAACACCCTCTTCTGCTCTCTCAACCACACTCTTTTTATTACCACACATCTCTCTTACCCTATTGTTACTTACTCGATCAAACCACCTTACAGGACATATTGTCCTCAAACATATCATTTCCAGCACATCCACCCTCCTCCGCACAACTCTATCCATAGCCCACACCTTGCAACCATACAACATTGTTGGAACCACTATTCCTTCAAACATATCCATTTTTGCTTTCTGAGATAACGTTCTCGACTTCCACACATTCTTCATAGCTCCCAGAACTTTCGCCCCCCCCCACCCTATGATTCACTCCCGCTCCCATGGTTCCATCCGCTGCCAAATCCACTCCCAGATATCTAAAACACTTCACTTCCTCCAGTTTTTCTCCATTCAAACTTACCTCGCAATTGACTTGTCCCTCAACCCTACTGTACCTAATAACCTTGCTCTTATTCACATTTACTCTCAGCTTTCTTCCCTCACACACTTTACCAAACTCAGTCACCAGCTTCTGCAGTTTCTCACATGAATCCCCCACCAGTGCTGTATCATCAGCGAACAACAACTGACTCACTTCCCAAGCTCTCTCATCCACAACAGACAGCATACTTGCCCCTCTTTCCAAAACTCTTGTATTCACCTCCCTAACAACCCCATCCATAAACAAATTAAATAACCATGGAGACATCACGCACCCCTGCCGCAAACCTACTTTCAATGAGAACCAATCACTTTCCTCTCTTCCTACACACGCACATCCCTTACATCCTCCATAAAAACTTTTCACTGCTTCTAACAACTTGCCTCCCACACCATATATTCTTAATACCTTCCACAGAGCATTTCTATCAACTCTATCATATGCCTTCTCCAGATCCATAAATGCTACATACAAATCCATTTGCTTTTCTAAGTGTTTCTCACATACACTCTTCAAAGCAAACACCTGATCCATACATCCTCTACCACTTTTGAAATCACACTGCTCTTCCCCAATCTAATGCTCTGTACATGCCTTCACTCTCTCAATCAATACCCCCCCCATATAATTTCCCAGGAATACTCAACAAACTTATACCTCTGTAATTTGAGCACTCTCCTTTGTCCCATTTGCCTTTGTACAATGGCACTATACAAGCATTCTGCCAATCCTCAGGCACCTCACTGTGAATCATACATACATTAAATAACCTTACCAACCAGTCAACAATACAGTCACCCCCTTTTTTAATAAATTCCACCGCAATACCACCCAAACCTGCTGCCTTGCCGGCTTTCATCTTCCGCAAAGCTTTTACTACCTCTTCTCTGTTTACCAATTCATTTTCCCCAACCCTCTCACTTTGCACACCACCTCGACCAAAACACCCTATATCCGCCACTCTATCATCAAACACATTCAACAAACCTTCAAAATACTCACTCCATCTCCTTCTCACATCACCACTGCTTGTTATCACCTCCCCATTAGCCCCCTTCACTGAAGTTCCCATTTGTTCCCTTGTCTTACGCACTTTATGTACCTCCTTCCAAAACATCTTTTTATTCTCCCTAAAATTTAATGATACTCTCTCACCCCAACTCTCATTTGCTCTCTTCTTCACCTCTTGCACCTTTCTCTTGACCTCCTGCCTCTTTCTTTTATACATCTCCCACTCATTTACATTATTTCCCCACAAAAATTGTCCAGATGCCTTTCTCTTCTCTTTCACTAATAATCTTACTTCTTTATCCCACCACTCACTACCCTTTCTAATCTGCCCAAAAAGGTGAGAACAAAGAAGGTAAGGGGAGTGGGGGAGGAATGGGATGCATTTAGGTAAGCAGTGATGGCTTGCGCAAAAGATGCTTGTGGCATGAGAAGCATGGGAGATGGGCAGATTAGAAAGGGTAGTGAGTGGTGGGATGAAGAAGTAAGATTATTAGTGAAAGAGAAGAGAGAGGCATTTGGATGATTTTTTGCAGGGAAATAATGCAAATGAGTGGGAGATGTATAAAAGAAAGAGGCTGGAGGTCAAGAGAAAGGTGCAAGAGGTGCAGAAGAGGGCAAATGAGAGTTGGGGTGAGAGAGTATCATTAAGTTTTAGGGAGAATAAAAAGATGTTTTGGAAGGAGGTAAATAAAGTGCGTAAGACAAGGGAACAAATGGGAACTTCAGTGAAGGGGGCTAATGGGGAGGTGATAACAAGTAGTGGTGGTGTGAGAAGGAGGTGGAGTGAGTATTTTGAAGGTTTGTTGAATGTGTTTGATGATAGAGTGGCAGATATAGGGTGTTTTGGTCGAGGTGGTGTGCAAAGTGAGAGGGTTAGGGAAAATGATTTGGTAAGCAGAGAAGAGGTAGTAAAAGCTTTGCGGAAGATGAAAGCTAGCAAGGCAGCGGGTTTGGATGGTTGAGAGAGCAGAAGAGGGTGTTTTGAAATGGTTTGGTCATATGGAGAGAATGAGTGAGGAAAGATTGACCAAGAGGATATATGTGTCAGAGGTGGAGAGAACGAGGAGAAGTGGAAGACCAAACTGGAGGTGGAAAGATGGAGTGAAAAAGATTTTGAGTGATCGGGGCCTGAACATGCAGGAGGGTGAAAGGTGTGCAAGGAATAGAGTGAATTGGAACGATGTGGTATACTGGGGTTGACGTGCTGTCAATGGATTGAACCAGAGATTGTGAAGCGTCTGGGGTAAACCATGGAAAGTTCTGTGGGGCCTGGATGTGGAAAGGGAGCTGTGGTTTTGGTGCATTATTACATGACAGCTAGAGACTGAGTGTGAACAAATGGGGCCTTTGTTGTCTTTTCCTAGCGCTACCTCGCACACATGAGGGGGGAGGGGATTGTTATTTCATGTGTGGCGAGGTGGTGATGGGAATTAATAAAGGCAGACAGTATGAATTATGTACATGTGTATATATGTATATGTCTGTGTGTGTATATGTATGTATACGTTGAGATGTATTGGTATGTATATTTGTGTGTGTGGACGTGTATGTATATACATGTGTCTGTGGGTGGGTTGGGCCATTCTTTCGTCTGTTTCCTTGTGCTACCTCGCTAACGTGGGAAACAGCAACAAAGTATGAATGAAATAATATATATGCATATGAATATATAAATGAATATTTTTTTTTTTTTTTTTTTTTTTTTTTTTATACTTTGTCGCTGTCTCCCGCGTTTGCGAGGTAGCGCAAGGAAACAGACGAAAGAAATGGCCCAACCCCCCCCATACACATGTACATACACACGTCCACACACGCAATATACATACCTACACAGCTTTCCATGGTTTACCCCAGACGCTTCACATGCCTTGATTCAATCCACTGACAGCACGTCAACCCCTGTATACCACATCGCTCCAATTCACTCTATTCCTTGCCCTCCTTTCACCCTCCTGCATGTTCAGGCCCCGATCACACAAAATCCTTTTCACTCCATCTTTCCACCTCCAATTTGGTCTCCCTCTTCTCCTCGTTCCCTCCACCTCCGACACATATATCCTCTTGGTCAATCTTTCCTCACTCATTCTCTCCATGTGCCCAAACCACTTCAAAACACCCTCTTCTGCTCTCTCAACCACGCTCTTTTTATTTCCACACATCCCTCTTACCCTTACGTTACTTACTCGATCAAACCACCTCACACCACACATTGTCCTCAAACATCTCATTTCCAGCACATCCATCCTCCTGCGCACAACTCTATCCATAGCCCACGCCTCACAACCATACAACATTGTTGGAACCACTATTCCTTCAAACATACCCATTTTTGCTTTCCGGGATAATGTTCTCGACTTCCACACATTTTTCAAGGCTCCCAAAATTTTCGCCCCCTCCCCCACCCTATGATCCACTTCCGCTTCCATGGTTCCATCCGCTGACAGATCCACTCCCAGATATCTAAAACACTTCACTTCCTCCAGCCTCTCACCATTCAAACTCACCTCCCAATTGACTTGACCCTCAACCCTACTGTACCTAATAACCTTGCTCTTATTGACATTCACTCTTAACTTTCTTCTTCCACACACTTTACCAAACTCCGTCACCAGCTTCTGCAGTTTCTCACATGAATCCGCCACCAGCGCTGTATCATCAGCGAACAACAACTGACTCACTTCCCAAGCTCTCTCATCCCCAACAGACTTCATACTTGCCCCTCTTTCCAAAACTCTTGCATTTACCTCCCTAACAACCCCATCCATAAACAAATTAAACAACCATGGAGACATCACACACCCCTGCCGCAAACCTACATTTCATATTTATGTATTATACTTAATCGCTTTCTTCTGTGTCAGCAAGGTAGCTCAAGGAAACCGATGAGGAATGGCCCAACCTACCCACATATACATGGATACATTTATGCCCATATACGCACATATACATTTCAACGTGTACCTACATATACATACACAGACATATACATATATATACATATGTACATATCCATACTTACTGCCTTCATCCACTCCCGTCGCCACCCCACCACACACGAAATAGCTTCCACCTCCTTCAGTGAGGCAGCACCAGGAACAAACAAAAAACACATTCATTCACACTCAGTTTCTAGCTGTTATGTGTAATGCACCAAAACCACAACTCCCTTTCCACATCCAGGCCCCGCAGACCTTTCCAAGGTTTACCCCAGACACTTCACATGCCTTGGTTCAATCCATATATCCCTGGGGATAGGGGAGAAAGAATACTTCCCATGTATTCCCTGCGTGTCGTAGAAGGCGACTAAAAGGGAAGGTAGCTTGGGGCTGGAAATCCTTCTCTCCCATTTCTAATTTTGCAAAAGAAGGAACAGAGAAGGGTGCCAAGTGAGGATATTCCTTCTAAGGCATAGTCCTTTGTTCTTAACGTTACCTTGCTAATACAGAAATGGCAAATATATATGAAAAAATGTTTATGTATATTTATCATGAAGGGTGCAAAGGAGCATAAGGCCTCAGATGCAGAAAATCAACAGAGTGCTTCATTCCACCTTTCTCTCATCTTCCATACCCTTAAGGCCTTATAGCTCATGGCATAAATCCATAGTGGATGAAAACAGGATGACAAATGGAGAAGGGAAGGGGACCCAAGAGAAACTTTGTGCCCCTGATAAAATTCCTCTCAGAGGTCCTGCTGTTCTATCCCTTATTTCTCCTTCCATATCACCAAATTACCCAGGATAGCTCCTAAATACTTAAAATTTCTGTAACCTCTCTCAGTCTTTCTCCCCTCATGTATGTAATGTAGTTTAGTACACTTCATTCTCTCATTCTATAGGGCTTTACAAGATTCATACTTTCACTTTTTTCTTTCAAACACCATTTCTTTACTTTTACTAGTATTACTTACAGTGCCCATGCTTACATACATCATGAAACACACTTAGAACTTTCTACAGCTCTTCTTCAGTATCATCTGCAAACAGGCTTGTCATCAGCCACCATACCTAACCACCTAATCCATCTCTGCACCTCCTTTCACTTGTTTTGCTTTCATCTCTCTTATCATTCCATCCATATATATGTTAAAAGGCCTTGTTGTCATTACACAACACTGCCTCACAGCCACATGTATACTGAAGCTTTTGCTCAACTCTCCATCCATTCTTGCAGATGCACTAGTTACTCTATAGAATGCTTTCACACCATCCAACAGTTGCCCCCCAACCCCATAACTCCTTAACATGTCCCCTAAACCAGTCCTCTCGACTCATATCCTTCTCCAAATCCATAAAAGCTCTCCTACAGCTGCTTACTTTTCACTAGATACTTTCCCACAGTCATTTTCACCACAAAAATTTGATCCTCACATCCCCTACTTTTCCCAACACCTCCATGCTCTTCATTTATTCTGCATTCAGTCACTTTCATCACTCTATAAGGCAATACTTTTGAATACACATTTCCAGGTGTACTTAGCAGACTAATTCCCCTATAATTACTACATACATCAATAGCACCTTTTCATTTGAGTAAAGAAATATTAGCTTTCACCCAGTCCTCTGGCACACCTGCTTCCATGCTAAATTACATATCAAACACATCCATCTGTCACACTTTCTCTTGTATACTTCAGCATTTCAGCCATAATCCCACCCATTCCAGATGCCTCTTACCTTCAGCCTTGTTATTGCCCTTTTTACCTCCCATATTCCTTTCCTTCCATCATCCATGCCCATGCATGTAACAGCTGCTGCCTCAACCCCTACATTCATCCATTCTTCAAAATACTTTTTCCACCTTCCTTTCACTTCCTCCTTTTGATCCACCAACTCCCCCTTCTTATTCCTCACATTTTTTCACCTCCTTCCAGTACAGTTTTTTGTTTTCCTTCAACTTATCAGGTAACTTTCTTCCAAAATCCCCATATACTATTTTTTTGCTGTCCTCTATTATCTTAATGTTCCACTGACACATCTTATATTTTTCCCTCCTTTGCTGAACTACCACCAGTATATTCCTTTCGAGCAATCTACCATACGCCTTTTTTTCTCTTCACTGCATTCCTAATCTTGTGTGTCCATCTTGCATTTTCCCTTTCATTCTTATATCACACAGCTTCTATCCAACTACTAATTCCACAACCTTTAAAAGTCTTTCTCAAAACATTTTAAACCCCTCATTCACACGTGACTGCATTCCTACATTTATTGCTCTTTCATTTAAACTTTTTGTTAAACTTCTTCCATACTCCTTGCATTCTTTCTGATTCATCTTTTCAATTGCCATCAATTTTACCTCACCATACTCCCACTTTTCCCTGATTCTCACCTCCACAAGAACTGCAGAATGGTCAGTCTCCAAAATATCCTTTCACAACAAAAACATCCAGCACAACCTTTATCAGCCTTTCATCCACTGTCACACAGTCAGTCAAGCTCTTTTGTTCTTTTCCTCCATCATTTTTCATCTATGTACATCTATGGATCATCATTTGCTGCCAAACAAAGACATCCTGGAGATAACTTCCATTATCATTTACTCCAAGCATTCCCATTTACCAGCTATCTCACCGATTTCATCACATTCCCCCTTTGCATTCATATTACCCACTACAACCACCTTTTTCCCTTTCCCAAAACTATTTATACAGTCATTCAGGTTTCCCTAGAAATGTTTCATTTCATCTGTACCATTCAGATTTCCCTAGAAATGTTTCATTTCATCTGTACCTTGACAGTCTTCATATCCACTGGCGCATATACACATAACCATGCATACTTCACAGTTCCATTCTTTCATTTCACCCACACTATTTTTTTATCCTTTCCATCCATGCTCTACAACACCCTCCCATGCTCTCAGTGATAACACAATTGCACATATGTCTTTCCCTCTTCCCTGATAATTATCACTCACTCTTGTCCAAACCACTACTCTTTCCACACCCTCCCACAATGTGCATTCATCATTGCCATATTCACTACAAACAAGGATATGGGTTTCCCCAATCTCCAGCAAATCCAAACTATAACTTTCAGATTTCTCCACAAGCTCCTTCCTTTTACATGCACCTATCATCCCATTAAGATTCAGAGCCATCATCGTTAGTTACTTGTCCATTTTACTCCTCGGCTCAATTGGTGGACTCAAGAGGCACTTCTAGTCTTAAGTCCCTCACCATTGACAGGCCATCAGTGAAGGAAAACTCCAGTGTAGTGTTTCCTAGAGGCAGCAGTACTCTCTGATTGTTAGTCAGAAAAAAAATCAGCACATCTCAAGAGTTTGTCTGTTTTTTAAAACTATTACCCTGTTGGAGTTGGGCATTGCCTCCCCTTTCTGTTCCACCTCAATGGGTTTAATGACCAGGTCACCATGAGAAGGCAGGGTTAGACTTGAATACTCCAGAAAATTGGAGTATCCCCTTGAGGAAATGAAATCCAATTCTTCCTAATTATCGAGCCCCTACTGCAGTAGTTGCATCTCCCAACCTCACTGATTATGATACTGCCACTTTGCATGCACATATACAGGTATATAAGAATATACGGAGAGGATGAGCAAAGAAAGACTGTCCAGTTCTATTCTATCTACAGTAAAATGCTAACCTTTACATGAGTGTCATGATATATAAAACACCACCACATATTTTAGACTGCACCACATGCACACTTACTATCATATTCTTTCTTACCAGGAACATATGTCATGGTCTTGTCCACCTTCTGCCAATATCATTTGTAACTCCTCTGAGAATATATTATTTTCAAGCACCTTTTTATCGATGGACTTAACAATTATTCTCGCAATTTTTTGACGGATGAGATCATACAGTTTGACACTATGAAACATAACCATAATTTTGAAAGGTTTCTCATTTTACAAAGAGTATGTAGCAAGTAGTTGGGAAGCAGCCAACGACCAGGGAGGTACAATGCCAGTACTACCAGCCTGGGTATCAGGAGGGTTAGTGACAGCTGCAGAGTGAACCATCACTTCAGTGGTTGTCAGGTTGCACTCTTCTGACCCAAATAGCTGTCTTATGTTTCTGCCTCACCCACACAAGGACTACTGGCATTTTGTTCACAAACATACAATCTCTACTTGTCACACATAACGCTTGACAACACTTAACACACACCTCATTTTTCATAATTCTAGATTTTCCTGTGGTGAGCTGTATGTGTTAGCCCTGCCATTTGGCAAAATGGTGGGAGCAGTAGATAGAAGTAGCAGGTAGGAACATTTAGACTGGAACATTAGGTAGAAGTAGTGGGTTGGAACATTATGCAGGAGCATTAGGTAGAAGTAGTCAATAGTAACATTAGGTAGGAGCCTCTGCAAACACTGCACTAGACATGTTTTCTGCCAGTGGCCTGGTAAGGGTGATGTACTAGAGGGTATGAAGTGACACTGGAGTTCACTGGTTATAGAGACTCTATTGATGTGGCCACCCCCTTGAGGGAGTTCCAGAAAAGAGCAGGTTTCAGAGATATAGAGATATATTGATATTTTCTAATTTTATATTTGATTGCTTACTGATCATTGTTTTAATATGTCTGTTTATTGTTTATCATAAACTATATATCACTTACTTTAGGTGCATTCTGAACACAGAGTTAAGCACTTTTTGTGGGAAATGACACTGCAGAAGTGGGCTTTCCCACCTCAACCCCAGAGGCAGGCGAAGGTTTGGGATGCCTAAATTCCTTGAAATAGATTTGTCACTCTGTTGTAGCCACAGGAAATGACACTTTTTCATTTGAAAGGTATATTAAGATTAGTAAAATAAGGATAAGCATGCTTTTTGAATGTGTCTTATTCATCAGTAATTGTAGGGAAGACTCATTATGAAGCAAATAGACCAAATGAAAGTGTGCAAGAGAGCATGTTACATAATATAATTTTTAGTGATCTTGATTGGTTGTGATTAGTGTAGAAATTCTGCTTGGTTCCTCTTCCATTTAGTTAAACTGTATGCAAGAAGTCACCTGTAGCACTACTTTATCATTTTCAGCTGACAGGAAGGAGTGCAGTCTCACTGAGGAACTTATCTCTCCAAGGAAGTTTATTGTTTTCCTTTTTCTGTATGTTGTGAAGCCACAATGTTGCATGAGCCCCAAAATGGGGTCCTGGGGTTATGTAATAATGATAATGGTATTGGTGCATAATGTCTTAACCAAAAATATTGTCTGTCTTTCAGAATCTTCAGATATTACTCTTTTATTGACACCTAATTTCCTTTTCAGTCTGCTGTACCTGACAATCTTTTCATCAACTATCTGAGTCGCATTCATCGAGAAGAAGATTTCTCATTTGTACTTAGAGGATTTACTCGGCTGCTGAATAATCCACTCCAGCAAACCTACCTTCCTCATTCCACAAAAAAAGTTAATTTTCACCAAGAACTACTGGTTTTCTTCTGGAAATTCTGTGACTATAACAAGGTATGTTTACCAGTAAAGTTTCCACTTCTGAAGTGAATGTTAAGGTTTAACATGACTTTATAGAAACTGGCTTATGTTTCTCCTAGAAGTACAATGCTGCCATAGGTGAAGTGTTCTGTTTACCCATAAGTATAATTTCCAAGTTGAACCGTACAGGGAGGGAGGTCTACATTTGTAGGCCCTCATCTGTAAAACTTTACTGTCATGCATATCTTTTCATTTTCTGCATACTTCCTACATTTACACCCTTATCACTTACCTTATTTAAGTTATTCACACTGTTACTACAGAATTCCTTCACATATTTTTAGAATTTCTTTTAACAGAGTTTCTTCCCATAGCTTGTTGTTGATCTTTACCTGCTGATTTAAAAAACTTTGCTCTCAACATTCTCATTATAAGTGAGAAATAACAGGGTCTCAAGGTATATCAGGGTTATGTTTCCCAAATACCATACATTTTCCTGGGTTTGACTTTATCCCATGATTTAGTAATGCTTGGCATAGCATTCAGAATGTTACCTTTCTTCCTCCTCCTCTTGATTGAGGATTTTACTCCTCATCCGTACCTTTGAGAAGTTGCTAGAATGTTCTGTTTAGGTTATATGCCTTGCAGATGGCAGTTACCTGATCCATGAGCAGAAGCATGGAAGTGGTACTTTGATGCCTCAAGGAACCCTAACCTTTGGATTAATCTCGTCAGATGTTAAGGATGACCTGGTACATTATAAAGCTATAATATTGTAGCCAACGCTCGAGCCCTTTTCTTTTTATTAATGTGGGTATCTCTTGTCTTGGATATTGTTTCCCTTTTCTTTTTATTAATGTGGGTATCTCTTGTCTTGGATATTGTTTTCTGAACTCCCTTCAGCTACTTCAGTATCTGGCTATTTTATCCACTATTGTAAGTTGTTACATTAGGTAGTAGTTGGTAAGCATCCACCAAAGAGAAGTATATTACCAGTGCTACCTACCTGGATATTGGGAAGGATAGTGACAGCTGTGTAATGAGCCAGTACTTCAGTGGTTTTTCAAGTAGCACTGCTCTGACTCAGGTAGCTGTCTTTTTTCTGCCTTTTGCACATGTGTACTGGCATTCTGTCAACAGACATACAATATCTCCTGGTCACACATATCTCTTGACAACACATAACTCTCACATTCTTCATAACTAGATTTTCCAGTTGTGAGTGCTGTGTGCTAGCCCTGCCATTTAGCAAAATGGTAGGAGCATTAGATATAAGTATTAGGAAGGAACATTATGCTGGAGCATTAGGTAAAAATATTTGGTGGAAGTAGTTGGTATGAATATTTGGCAGGAGCATATGTAGAAGTAGTAGGTTGGAATATGAGGCTGGAATATTCTGTTTCTTTCTATCTTTATCTCTTATGTTTGTTCCCACCTGGAACTCCCTCAAGGAAGCAGCCATGGCAATAGTCTCCATAACCAGTGAACCCCAATGCTGCTTCTTACCATTTAGTGCCTCACCCTTAACAGGCCACTGGCACAGGGCAACTTTAGTGCAGTGTTTGCAGAGGCTTTTACCTAATGCTACTGACTGCTTCTATCTAATGCTCCTGGAGGAACACTGGGTAGAGACATTAGGTATAAGTAGTTGGTAGGAACATTAGGAAGGAGCCTTTGTTAACACTGCTATACTTGTTTTCTGCCAATGGCCTGTTAAGAGTGAGGCATTAAAGGATAAGCAACAGCACTGGAGTTTACTAGTAGTATATTTTGGTAATGCTGTATATGCATGTGCTGTTGTTTGAAATGTTTCCACTTCCATCTGAGATTTCCTTTTCGTGAGGAATATCCTGTGAATAGCACATTCAGATGCATCTAAGTGCATATTTTTTCAAAAGCAAGTATAGGTATTACCAGACTGCCTAATTGTAGTTATAATATGAATGAAAAGACACCTTTATTTAGGTTATATTATCAAATTACAATCCTGTTAGAGAACTTGTCAATACATAGGAATCCATTTTTTCCCTGTTAGTGATTGTAGCACAACCTTGAAGCTGCAGGAACCCTCGAAGAAGGTATCCTTGGGGTTTTATGATAATAATAAACAACAGTGAGTGAGTATGTTAGTAGTTTTGATGCACGAGACCAGATTATAGTGATGGGTGATTTGAATGCAAAGGTAAGTGTGGTAGTTGAGGGAATAATTGGTGTACATGGGGTATTCAGCGTTGTAAATGGAAATGGTGAAGAGCTTGTAGATTTGTGCGATGAAAAGGACTGGTGATTGGGAATACCTGGTTTAAAAAGAGAGATATACATAAGTATATGTATGTAAGTAGGAGAGATGGTCAGAGAGTGTTATTGGATTACATGTTAATTGATAGGCGCGGGAAAGAGAGACTTTTGGATGTTAATGTGCTAAGAGGTGCAACTGGAGGGATGTCTGATCATTATCTTATGGAGGCGAAGGTGAAGATTTGTAGAGGTTTTCAGAAAAGAAGAATGTTGGAGTGAAGAGAGTGGTGAGAGTAAGTGAGCTTGGGAAGGAGACTTGTGTGAGGAAGTACCAGGAGAGACAGTACAGATTGGAAAAAGGTGAGAACAAAGGACGTAAGGGGAGGGGGGGGATGAATGGGATGTATTTAGGGAAACAGTGATGGCTTGTGCAAAAGATGCTTGTGGCATGAGAAGCGTGGGAGGTGGGCAGATTAGAAAGGGTAGTGAGTGGTGGGATGAAGAAGTAAGATTATTAGTGAAAGAGAAGAGAGAGGCGTTTAGACGATTTTTGCAAGGAAATAATGCAGATGACTGGGAGATGAATAAAAGAAAGAGGCAGGAGGTCAAGAAAAAGGTGCAAGAGGTGAAAAAGAGGGCAAATGAGAGTTGGGGTGAGAGTATCATTGAATTCTAGGGAGAATAAAAAGATGTTTTGGAAAGAGGTAAATAAAGTGCGTAAGACAAGGGAACAAATGGGAACATCAGTGAAGGGGGCTAATGGGGAGGTTATAACAAGTAGTGGTGATGTGAGAAGGAGATGGAGTGAGTATTTTGAAGGTTTGTTGAATGTGTTTAATGATAGAGTGGCAGATATAGGGTGTTTTGGTCGAGGTGGTGTGCAAAGTGAGAGGGTTAGGGAGAATGATTTGGTAAACAGAGAAGAGGTAGTAAAAGCTTTGCGGAAGATGAAAGCCAGCAAGGCAGCGGGTTTGGATGGTGCCGTGGAATTCTTTAAAAAAGGGGTGACTGTGTTGTTGACTGGTTGGTAAGGTTATTTAATGTATGTATGTATGTATGTGTGGAAGTTGAGAACATTATCTCGGAAAGCAAAAATGGGTATGTTTGAAGGAATAGTGGTTCCAACAATGTTGTATGGTTGCGAGGCGTGGGCTATGGGTAGAGTTGTGCGCAGGAGGATGGATGTGCTGGAAATGAGATGTTTGAGGACAATGTGTGGTGTGAGGTGGTTTGATCGAGTAAGTAACGTAAGGGTAAGAGAGATGTGTGGAAATAAAAAGAGCGTGGTTGAGAGAGCAGAAGAGGGTGTTTTGAAATGGTTCGGGCACATGGAGAGAATGAGTGAGGAAAGATTGACCAAGAGAATATGTGTTGGAGGTGGAGGGAACGAGGAGAAGAGGGAGACCAAATTGGAGGTGGAAAGATGGAGTGAAAAAGATTTTGTGTGATCGGGGCCTGAACATGCAGGAGGGTGAAAGGAGGGCAAGGAATAGAGTGAATTGGAGCGATGTGGTATACCGGGGTTGACGTGCTGTCAGTGGATTGAATCAAGGCATGTGAAGCGTCTGGGGTAAGTCATGGAAAGCTGTGTAGGTATGTATATTTGCGTGTGTGGACGTATGTATATACATGTGTATGGGGGTGGGTTGGGCCATTTCTTTCGTCTGTTTCCTTGCGCTACCTCGCAAACGCGGGAGACAGCGACAAAGCAAAAAAAAAAAAAAAAAAAAAATGACTCATGGTGAGGTGCCTGAGGATTGGCGGAATGCTTGCATAGTGCCATTGTACAAAGGCAAAGGGGATACAAGTGAGTGCTCAAATTACAGAGGTATAAGTTTTTGAGCATTCCTGGGAAATTATAAGGGAGGGTATTGATTGAGAGGGTGAAGGCATGTACAGAGCATCAGATTGGGGAAGAGCAGTGTGATTTCAGAAGCGGTAGAGGATGTGTGGATCAGGTGTTTGCTTTGAAAAATGTATGTGAAAAATTCTTAGAAAAGCAAATGGATTTGTATGTAGCATTTATGGATCTGGAGAAGGCATATGATAGAGTTGATAGAGATGCTCTGTGGAAGGTATTAAGAATATATGGTGTGGGAGGTAAGTTGTTAGAAGCAGTGAAAAGTTTTTATCAAGGATGTAAGGCATGTGTACGTGTAGGAAGAGAGGAAAGTGATTGGTTCTCAGTGAATGTTGGTTTGCGGCAGGGGTGTGTGATGTCTTTATGGTTGTTTAATTTGTTCATGGATGGGGTTGTTAGGGAGGTGAATGCAAGAGTTTTGGAAAGAGGGGCAAGTATGCAGTCTGTTGTGGATGAGAAAGCTTGGGAAGTGAGTCAGTTGTTGTTTGCTGATGATACAGCGCTGGTGGCTGATTCATGTGAGAAACTGCAGAAGCTGGTGACTGAGTTTGGTAAAGTGTGTGAAAGAAGAAAGCTGAGAGTAAATGTGAATAAGAGCAAGGTTATTAGGTACAGTAGGGTTGAGTGGCAAGTTAATTGGGAGGTAAGTTTGAATGGAGAAAAACTGGAGGAAGTGAAGTGTTTTAGATATCTGGGATATGATTTGGCAGCGGATGGAACCATGGAAGCGGAAGTGAATCATAGGGTGGGGGAGGGGGCGAAAGTTCTGGGAGCGTTGAAAAATGTGTGGAAGTCGAGAACGTTATCTCAGAAAGCAAAAATGGGTATGTTTGAAGGAATAGTAGTTCTAACAATGTTATATGGTTGCGAGGCATGGGCTATAGATAGTGTTGTGCAGAGGAGGGTGGATGTGCTGGAAATGAGATGTTTGAGGACAGTATGTGGTGTGAGGTGGTTTGATCGAGTAAGTAATGAAAGGGTAAGAGAGATGTGTGGTAATAAAAAGAGTGTGGTTGAGAGAGCAGAAGAGGGTGTTTTGAAATGGTTTGGCACATGGAGGGAATGAGTGAGGAAAGATTGACAAAGAGGATATCTGTGTCAGAGGTAGAGGGAACGAGGAGAAGTGGGAGACCAAGTTGGAGGTGGAAAGATGGAGTGAAAAAGATTTTGAGTGATCGGGGCCTGAACATACAGGAGGGTGAAAGGCATGCAAGGAATAGAGTGAATTGGAACGATGTGGTATACCGGGGTTGATGTGATGTCAATGGATTGAACCAGGACATGTGAAGTATCTTTGGTAAAACATGGAAAGTTTTGTGGGGCCTGGATGTGGAAAGGGAGCTGTGGTTTCGGTGCATTATACATGACAGCTAGAGACTGAGTGTGAACAAATGTGGCCCATGTCGTGTTTTTCTAGCGCTACCTTGCGCAGATGCAGGGGGAGGGGGCTGTCATTTCATGTGTGGCGTGGTGACGACGGGAATGAATAAGGGCAGACAGTATGAATTATGTACATGTGTGTATATGTATATGTCTGGGTGTGTATATATGTATATGTATATGTATATGTTGAGATGTACAGGTATGTATATGTGCGTGTGTGGACATGTATGTATATACACGTGTATGTGGGTGGGTTGAGCCATTTTTTCGTCTGTTTCCTTGAGCTACCTCACTAACGCGGGAGACAGTGACAAAGTATAATAAATGAATAAATAAATGAACAACAAATATAACAACACTTCAAACCAGAGAAAACAAATCACGCAGAGCACTCACAGGATGCATTGCAACCACAAACATTCAACACCTGCATTATGAAACAAAAATATATACAATACAATCCTACCCCAAAATGGTTGGCATTCATTTCTTTGCAATAGCCCCAAACCTGTCCCATCCAAACCTTTTTTCTTAAACAATCATGAGCTTCAAAGTAGATTAAAACTTACCCTGTTCCTTACCAGTAACTTATATTGATAGGCTTTCCCAGCAAACATGACTTTCACAAAACAAACACTCACCAAAATGACCTGAGAACCACTAAACAACTGTCTTCCCAACTTAGTCTTATAAACCACTCCACCAGACTTGATATGATTGAGGACATGGTTAATGCACACAGCATACATAAATTGAATAAGTTGTATGAAAATAGAGAATGTTCAAGAGATGGTGCCAAGTTAGTATAAAACTACCTTCCTATACAGAGAAAATAGGTATTTTTAGCAATTTGGAGGTGCACTCCCCAAGCACATGAATTGCCCTCTCATGTATGATCTAGACACCACTTATCTCTCCAACACTACAAATACCAATTTAGCATACCATATCATGCCCAAGATGTAACTTCCCTGCTGAAGATACAGTACACTTACTCTTCAGTTATTCCCACAAACACACATAACTACCTCACTTGCTGACTTTGGTTCAGCCAATGGAAGTGGCCATTTTCTGAGTGTTTCAGGAGCCCCACAGAAGGCCTTCATTCCTGGGGTAGGAAGGTAAAGATGAAGGTGATGAATGCTTATGAATTTTCCTGAATCATTTACAAAAGATTTAGTGTTAGTGTTTTTGCTCAAGTTAAAAGTTGTTATTATTAGAACTGCTGCATTAACATGGTTTTTGTCTGAGAGGACTGACTTTTTCTTTCAGAAATTCTTATTCTACGTTCTGAAGAGCAGTGATGTGCTGGATATACTAGTTCCCATACTGTACCATCTTAATGATGCTCGTGCAGACCAATGTAAGTTTGCTTCACATGTTTCTTCGTCAATTGTGAATCATTATTTATTTAAGTACTTTTGAACTGAGTATCTCTCAGACCCCTTTAATCTAGAAATTGGATTTACACTGAAAATTTGGAGTCCCATTAAGATGATTAAAGATCCATCACCATACCTTGAAAATTAAGTAATGCTGTGCATTTTACATAAGACTGTGTTAACTTTTGTTCATAACGAAATGCATTTGAAATGAAGATGTAATAAATATATCCTTTCTTGTAGCAACTTCCCTCCCACCTTACCCATACTCTTGACCACTGTGATCATTCTCCTATATTCTGAGTTTGTTTTTCACCTCTAGTCCATCCTGCTGTAAATACATGATCTCTCCCCCAGTTGGTTCATCTGATTGCACTCTCATAACTGTATCTATTCTAACTGCGCCTCCCCCTTCAGCAGCCCCTTCTAAGCATAAATACTGGCACCTGAATAAAGCTGACTGGAATGACTTACATAACTTCTTTAATGACTTTCCTTGGGTAAATTACTGTTCTTTATGTGTTGAAACCACTGTCTCCACCAAACGCAAAGCAGAGGTTATTCTTGTGGGAATGGAAGCATTTATCCCCTCTTCCTCCAAGACAACTCCTTCATCCAGTCTATGGCTCAACCATTCCTATTCTGAAGCCATTCAGGCAAGGGATCAGGTATACTGGGCTTGGAAAAACTCTCCTTCCTCTGGCTTCCGTTTAGCTTTTATCACTGCCTGTAATCGCTGTAAGCACATTATCCATGAGGCAAAAGATTCCTTTATTCAAAGGAAGTGCAGTAACCTCTCCTCATCATCCACTGATAGGTCTTTCTGGTCTCTAGCTAAGGGCATCCCTAACAACTTCTGTCGCTTTACCTTTCCTTCACTTTTCCATTCTGACAGTACAATAGCTGTCTCTCCCATAGACAAAGTAACTCTGGTCCCATTTCTCCTCTAACTCCACCTTGGATGACTCTAACATTCCTTCACCCCCTGATGCTCCTCTTACTCATCCTATACTTCTTCCCTTAATCTCTTTCTGGACTGTCTGAAAAGCGCTTCTTTATCTGAACACAAGCAAGGCTTATGGTCCTTACGGCATCCATCCCCATGTACTGAAAGAGTGTCTGTGAACTTTCACCTGTGCTTACTCATCTGTTCCATTTCTGTTTAAAAACCAAAACTTTTCCTTCACCTTGGGAGCATGCATTGGTACATCCCATCCCTAAGAAGGGTGACTATTCTAACCCCTCTAAATGTCATCCTGTTGCATTGACATCTACCATCTCTAGAGTCTTTGAATCCCTCCTCAACTCCCATATCCTTAAACACCTCAAAAATCATGGTCTTCTCTCTCATCACCAGTATGGCTTCCATGAGGTGAGACCCACTGATGTTATTCTTTCCTATCTTATTAATGTCTGGTCATCATCTCTGAAAGATTTTGGAGAGTCATGTGTAGTTGCCCTTAACATATCTAAGGATTTTGACAGCGTGTGGCGTCATGGTCTCATCTCTAAGCTCCGTTCTGTTAGCTTCCCTCCCTCACTTTGCTCCTTTATATGTAGCTTCCTCTCTGGTCAGTCTGTGTGGTTGTTGATGGATCAGCTAACCCCCTTTTTCTCCATCAACAGTGGTGTCCCTCAAGGTTCTGACCTGTCTCTTACACTTTTTCTTCTTTTTTCAGTCATATCCTCACCTGCATTCATCCACATCCTTCAATTTTGCTCCGTCTTTTCTCACCCAATTTACATCTCATCTCGACACAGCTCCCTCAGCAAACTCAGAATTGGACAGGACATCTCATTGGGATACATAAAAAAAAATTTCAGTTTAATGCCTCCAAGACCCAGTTTCTACCCATCTCTTCATCAAAAACTCCTCACAACTCTTGTCTCTCCTTTGATGGTTCTGTAATTCCACCTCTTGACTCAATGATCATACTTGGTATGTTTGTAAAATCCACCCTTTTTTGGCAACCCCACATTATGGGAATACCTAAGTCTGTCTCTAAGAAAGTGGATGTCGTATTTAGATGTCAAAACTTCCTATCTTTTGAACAGTAGCTCTGTTTATACAAGGGATTGATTTATCTTTGTATGGAGCATTTCTCTCACCTTTGGGGTGGTTGTAGCTCTGCATTCTTTCTGGACAGAGTCGAGTCAAAAGTGGTCCAACTTACAAACTGTCCCAGGCTAACTTCCACACTTGAGCTCCCCTTGCCCTTCATTGCAGTTAATTCACTTCCCCTCTTCTGTAAGTATTACTTTGGTTTTTGCTCCCGAGAGTTGGCTGCTTGTGTGCCCACACCACTAGGTAGACCATGCAATACTCGGCATGCTGCTGTGTCACATGATTATTGTGTGGTCTTTGGCAACTCAAGGGTGGGTCGTTTTGATACATGCTTATTCCCTACATGTCAAAGCTTTGGAACTCTCTACCTTCTCATGTCTTTCCCAATAACTATGACCTGGCACATTTCAAAAGACAGGGTTTTCACTTACTCTAAAACTCATAAATACTTTCCCTTGTCTTTTCTTTTTCTGTTTCATAATTCTCTCTATATTTTAATCAAGGCCCAGCCTTGATATGGACTTTTGTCTGTGAGTGGAGCCTTCAAAGACAACAACAAAATTAATTGAAAATTTGAGTTTTCCAGTGAAAAATGGTGAAAATTTAGCAGTATGTGAAAGTAAGTGTTGCTTTATATTTTTCATTTGTGGTCTTGCTCATCCTTAAAAGCATACCCATGGGAAAAATTTACATCTTAACCTGTGCCATAGTCAACCTGCTGCACTGCTGCCAATCTGATATATATTCTAAAACTCTGTACTAGTCCAAACTTTGTTATATTTTGGGTTCTTTTATCTTTTACTGTTTCTCCCCATTCTTATCTGTATCTGTCAGAAATAATCTCCATTTTTTTTTTATGAACCAGCCTAACGAAGGCCTTATGGGCCCTCTAGGTGCAACCATAGTGCCTGCAGCACTACCTTGCCTCTCATAGCTCACTTTTTGCATCACTCTGTTATATGAAGGAAACCATTAAGAAATGTCAGGGAATGGGACTGCTATGTGTAACTAGAAAATATAAGAACTCTTTATAGCCCTATTTTTTCTTTACCAACTATAGGAACTGTTAGTATCCTTGTTTTCTCTTTGCCACTACTTTTTTCACACACCACCACTGATCAGCATCCATATTCGTACAGATTACCATTTGTAATGAACTGTGAACTGTTGTGTAGTAATCTTCTTAAACCAATATGGAGACAGGTAGCATAAATTCCATGAAATATGAATTTGTTTTAATTGAAAGAATCATCATCTCTTTTTCAGTAACTAACTACGTACTGCTTAAAAGTCATAAGCTCCATTAACTTGAATCACACGATTCCAGCCTTTTATTGGCTTAAGCAACTGCCATATTAGCTCGGCTATCAGTTAAGTAGTCTCCCAGATGGTAGCACATTCAATGACAGGCATCATACCCCATGTTCTGGGTACCTTCTTCAGGAAAATTGATTTCCTGAGTTCCTCCACTTCACCATTAACAGCTCTTTGCCATGGGGTTAGTCTTGTGTTAAGGTTTTCTTTAACCCATTTTCTTCATTTAGGTATGCTCTCAGTAGTTGTGAGACACATGACAGGATGGAAATGAAGGTTTTGAAGGATGAAATCCTTTTCTCTCCAAACTGGTGTCTTGCAAGCAATTTTTTCTATTATTTTTCACTTTGCCTGGCCATTTCCTTTTCTTTTTTTCAAAAAGGTATCTCTTACCTTCTGTGACCACTTTTAAGCTGGCACCCAAGGCCAGTGAAGTGTAAGCTCTATGTCTTGTGGATGTTGCTGATTGGCTGAGAGTTGCCATCTAGAAGAGCATTTGGCTGCATTTACCACTGAGTTGTTTGCATAGGATAAGTGTAGGCTTCTGTCTCCTTACAAAATATTTTTTTTTTCTTTTTTTTTTGCTTTGTCGCTGTCTCCCGCGTTTGCGAGGTAGCGCAAGGAAACAGACAAAAGAAATGGCCCAACCCACCCCCATACACATGCCTTGGTTCAATCCACTGACAGCACGTCAACCCCGGTATACCACATCGCTCCAATTCACTCTATTCTTTGCCCTCCTTTCACCCTCCTGCATGTTCAGGCCCCGATCACACAAAATCTTTTTCACTCCATCTTTCCACCTCCAATTTGGTCTCCCTCTTCTCCTCGTTCCCTCCACCTCCGACACATATATCCTCTTGGTCAATCTTTCCTCACTCATTCTCTCCATGTGACCAAACCATTTCAAAACACCCTCTTCTGCTCTCTCAACCACACTCTTTTTATTTCCACACATCTCTCTTACACTTACGTTACTTACTCGATCAAACCACCTCACACCACACATTGTCCTCAAACATCTCATCTCCAGCACATCCATCCTCCTGCACAAAACTCTATCCATAGTCCACGCCTCACAACCATACAACATTGTTGGAACCACTATTCCTTCAAACATACCCATTTTTGCTTTCCGAGATAATGTTCTCGACTTCCACACATTCTTCAAGGCTCCCAGAATTTTCGCCCCCTCCCCCACCCTATGATCCACTTCCACTTCCATGGTTCCATCCGCTGCCAGATCCACTCCCAGATATCTAAAACACTTCACTTCCTCCAGTTTTTCTCCATTCAAACTCACCTCCCAATTGAATTGACCCTCAACCCTACTGTACCTAATAACCTTGCTCTTATTCACATTTACTCTTAACTTTATTCTTTCACACACTTTACCAAACTCAGTCACCAGCTTCTGCAGTTTCTCACATGAATCAGCCACCAGCGCTGTATCATCAGCGAACAACAACTGACTCACTTCCCAAGCTCTCTCATCCCCAACAGACTTCATACTTGCCCCTCTTTCCAAAACTCTTGCATTTACCTCCCTAACAACCCCATCCATAAACAAATTAAACAACCATGGAGACATCACACACCCCTGCCGCAAACCTACATTCACTGAGAACCAATCACTTTCCTCTCTTCCTACACGTACACATGCCTTACATCCTCGATAAAAACTTTTCACTGCTTCTAACAACTTGCCTCCCACACCATATATTCTTAATACCTTCCACAGAGCATCTCTATCAACTCTATCATATGCCTTCTTCAGATCCATAAATGCTACATACAAATCCATTTGCTTTTCTAAGTATTTCTCACATACATTCTTCAAAGCAAACACCTGATCCACACATCCTCTACCACTTCTGAAACCACACTGCTCTTCCCCAATCTGATGCTCTGTACATGCCTTCACCCTCTCAATCAATACCCTCCCATATAATTTGCCAGGAATACTCAACAAACTTATACCTCTGTAATTTGAGCACTCACTCTTATCCCCTTTGCCTTTGTACAATGGCACTATGCATGCATTCCGCCAATCCTCAGGCACCTCACCATGAGTCATACATACATTAAATAACCTTACCAACCAGTCAACAATACAGTCACCCCGTTTTTTAATAAATTCCACTGCAATACCATCCAAACCTGCTGCCTTGCCGGCTTTCATCTTCCGCAAAGCTTTCACTACCTCTTCTCTGTTTACCAAATCATTTTCCCTAACCCTCTCACTTTGCACACCACCTCGACCAAAACACCCTATATCTGCCACTCTATCATCAAACACATTCAACAAACCTTCAAAATACTCACTCCATCTCCTTCTCACATCACCACTACTTGTTATCACCTCCCCATTTGCGCCCTTCACTGAAGTTTCCATTTGCTCCCTTGTCTTACGCACTTTATTTACCTCCTTCCAGAACATCTTTTTATTCTCCCTAAAATTTAATGATACTCTCCCCCACTCCCCTTACTTCCATTGTTCTCACCATTTTTACAAAATATGAGAGTGGTTAATTTACCAAAATATGTCTCTCTATGCTCTCAGGACACTGCTACAGAGACAAAAAGTTGTTCATCCCTCAGACTTACGTTCTTTTCATATAAATTAAGATCCCACAGTCATGCTTATCAAAGGGATATAGACTAGGTCTGTAATCACTACTTTCTAATCTTACAAATTGCTGGTTCTGCTTGGGATCTGCCTCCCATTCTTACAGGTGTGTCTGCCATACTTCTGCTAACATTGTATAATTTCACTCTACTCTTCACACACATCAGAATGAGGGAATTACTTTCTCATATGGCAACTCCATCCACCACTTGCCTTGTTTTCATGGTGTAAGAATGCTGATGTAGTGGTGGGGGCATGGCATGTCCTGAGAAGTGTGTGCCTTTGATTAATGGAGATTTACTGTAGATACATCATCTCCTAAGAAAAGGCATCCAACTCTCCTCTGTGATCAATACAGGGATATTGAAACTTCTAGGCTTCTTCAGTGACTCATCCTTTGTTTAGGTTGGCATCAATAGCCGGCAAATAGACTCTGCAATGTGTGCGGAATTTAAGTGTGGCAGGAAGTTAAAGGTGTAGGTTAACACCAGTAGCACTGTTCTTTGCAAGTGTAAATTGATTCTCATAGCACCAGTAGGGTTGAAATATTAATAGTCAGGACCTGCATGGAAATGTAAAAGGGACAAAAGTTGAAGTGTACGCAAAAATATGAACCAAATAAAAATCGGAGCCTGCATGGAAACATGAGGTGGACAGTAGTCATGGCTCATTGGAAAACATTTCGGCATACATCTATCAAAAGTCAGCAGTGCCAGGAATATGTTTTGGAGAATAATTTCTGCATTCTGGGAAAAGATTTAGAGAACTCATATACCTACCACCAGCACCCGCTCTGTTCAAGAATTACAGCTGATATTTTTTTCTCTTCTTTGTATCGGTGATTCGTTTTTGGTTGATAATTTTCTATTACCCAGGCGATGTATGGTATGGGCTATAAGATTGGATTGTTGTTGTGTTTGTTTTTCTGAATTTTTTTAAGGACGTAGTTTATGATAAATTGATCCTCTGTTTGAGTCCAATATATTTGATAGGATGAGATAATCTAGCATACATTCTTCAAACTTTCTGTCATTAAAGAAATTGGTCTCATATCAAAACATATCATTATTTTCTTTCCATTTTGTGTTGTTGCCCATGACATATCCAAGGCTTTTGACAGGGTTTGGCATCGGGGTCTCATCATTAACCTCTCCTCCTTTGGCTTCTCTCCCTCACTTTGTTCCTTCATATCTAGCTTTCTCTTTGGCCAGTCTATCTATGTGGTTGTTGATGAATCAGCCTCCCCTCTTTTCACCATCAACAGTGGTGTCCCTCTTGGTTCTGTCTGTCCCTACACTTTTTCTCTTTTTTTTCAACAATTTCTTCTCTGTGAATAATCCAATGCACTCATGTGCTGACAACTCAACACTGCATTCATCCACATCCTTCAGTTCTGCTCCTTCTTCTCTCACTTGATCTGCATCTCATCTTGACACAGCTTCCTTAATAAACTCAGACTTGTACAGGATATCTTAGTGGGGTAGACAAAGTTTAATGCCTCCAAGACCCAATTTCTACCCATCTCTCTGTCGAAAACTCCTTACAACTCTCGCCTCTCCTTTGACAGTTTTGTAATTCCACCTCTTGACTCATTGAGCATACTTGGTATTACTGTAACATCCTCTCTTTCTTGGAAACCCCACATTACAGGAATAGTTAAGTCTGCCTCTAAGAAACTGGGTGTCCTATTTGATGTTAAAACTTCTCTTCTAAACAGATGTTCCGTTTATACAAGGAATTTGTCCTCACATTTTGAGTAGTTCTATCTCTGTATCCTTACTTGATAGAGTCGAGTCGAAAGTGATCCAACTTATAAACTGTCCCAGACTAACTTCCAGACTTGACCTCCTTGCCCTATTCTGCAATGTTGGTTCACTTTCCCTCTTCTTTAGGTACTGTATTACTTTGGTTTTTGCTCCCTAGAACTAGCTGCTTGTGTGCCTCCACCACTAGCTATACCATGCAATACTCGGCAAGCTGTTGCATCACATTATTATTGTGCGGCCATCAGAAACTCAAGGGTGGGCCATATTGATGTTTGCTTCCTCCTTTAAAAATCAAAGCTTTGGAACTCTCTACCTTCTCATGTCTATCCCAATACCTATGACCTGGCATCAAAAGACAGGTTTTTCACATCTCAAAAATTCTTGAATACTTTCCCTTGTCTTTTCTTTTTCCTCTCCGTTCGTAATTCTTTCTTTATTTCAATTAAGGCCCAGCCCTGATGTGCACTTTTGTCTGTGACTGGAGCCCTCAACATTTAGAAAAAAGGTAGAAAAAAACGATACTACTATGAGTAAGTCATAAAAGATGTAGGGCTTGGTGGGCCATTGCTGCTTCAGATCACAGATAACTTATAAATGATTATTTTATTAATTTTGTCATACATAATCGCTGTTTCCCGCATCATTGAGGTAGTGCCAGGAAACAGACGAAGAATGGCCCATTCATTCATACACACACACACACACACACACACACACACACACACACACACACACACACACACACACACACACACACATATATATTTTTCCAAAAAAGGAACAGAGAAGGGGGCCAGATGAGGATATTCCCTCAAAGGCCCAGTCCTCTGTTCTTAACGCTACCTCACTAACGCGGGAAGTGGCGAATAGTATGAAAGAAAAGAAAGAATATATATATATATATATATATATATATATATATATATATATATATATATATATATATATATATATATATATATATATATATACAGTGAATGTAGGTTTGCGGCAGGGGTGTGTGATGTCTCCATGGTTGTTTAATTTGTTTATGGATGGGGTTGTTAGGGAGGTGAATGCAAGAGTTTTGGAAAGAGGGGCAAGTATGAAGTCTGTTGGGGATGAGAGAGCTTGGGAAGTGAGTCAGTTGTTGTTCGCTGATGATACAGCACTGGTGTCTGATGCATGTGAGAAACTGCAGAAGCTGGTGACTGAGTTTGGTAAAGTGTGTGAAAGAAGAAAGTTAAGAGTAAATGTGAATAAGAGCAAGGTTATTAGGTACAGTAGTGTTGAGGGTCAAGTCAATTGGGAGGTAAGTTTGAATGGAGAAAAACTGGAGGAAGTAAAGTGTTTTAGATATCTAGGAGTGGATCTGGCAGCGGATGGAACCATGGAAGCGGAAGTGAATCATAGGGTGGGGGAGGGGGCGAAAATCCTGGGAGCCTTGAAGAATGTGTGGAAGTCGAGAACATTATCTCGGAAAGCAAAAATGGGTATGTTTGAAGGAATAGTGGTTCCAACAATGTTGTATGGTTGCGAGGCGTGGGCTATGGATAGAGTTGTGTGCAGGAGGGTGGATGTGCTGGAAATGAGATGTTTGAGGACAATGTGTGGTGTGAGGTGGTTTGATCAAGTAAGTAATATAAGGGTAAGAGAGATGTGTGGAAATAAAAAGAGCGTGGTTGAGAGAGCAAAAGAAGGTGTTTTGAAATGGTTTGGTCACATGGAGAGAATGAGTGAGGAAAGATTGACAAAGAGGATATATGTGTCAGAGGTGGAGGGAATGAGGAGAAGTGGGAGACCAAATTGGAGGTGGAAAGATGGAGTGAAAAAGATTTTGAGTGATCAGGGCCTGAACATGCAGGAGGGTGAAAGGCGGGCAAGTAATAGAGTGAATTGGATCGATGTGGTATACCGGGGTTGACGTGCTGTCAGTGGATTGAATCAGGGCATGTGAAGCGTCTGGGGTAAACCAGGGAAAGCTGTGTGGGGCCTGGATGTGGAAAGGGAGCTGTGGTTTCGGGCATTAGTGCATGACAGCTAGAGACTGAGTGTGAACGAATGAGGCCTTTGTTGTCTTTTCCTAGCACTACCCTCCACACATGAGGGGGGAGGGGGACGGTATTCCATGTGTGGCAAGGTAGCGATGGGAATGAATAAAGGCAGACAAGCGCAAAGTGGGAATATTTTCCTGATAATTAAGTAATAACTTGATAATGCTTTCTACGTGGTAACTGTCCATTTGTCAGATCAAGGTAAGAGCAGATGGCAAACCATCGTGCTTCCATGATAATGTTACCAAAGGGATGTATCCTTTCACTTCCTAAAACAATTTTTTTTCATAGGGGATATATAATTGTATGTTGTATATATGTTAAGCTTTTTTAAATCAGTCTTTGATAGGTTTTAAATGTTTTCATGAATTTCTCAAAATTTCATTGTAGTATTACAAGGGTTAATGTAATTGGATATTTCAATTGCAGCAAGAGTGGGGTTGATGCATATTGGGGTGTTTATTTTACTGCTACTGAGTGGTGAGAGAAACTTTGGAGTCCGACTGAACAAGCCCTACACTGCTTCTGTTCCGATGGACATCCCAGTATTTACAGGTTGGAATCAGGTGTGCTTGTTTTCAGTGAATAATGTATAAGAATAGATATGATGGTGCTACAGTTGAGTAAAGTCTAAAGTTTTGAGCATCTTAAGTATTTAGGGAAATTAGTGTAGATACTGTTGGGTAATGATGAAAAACCTAAAGAATCTAAGAAATGTTGTATGAACCACCATGCCAGTTGCAGTATGTTTTACAGTGATTAGCAATAATTATCTTTTTCTCAATACTTCCAGGCACGCATGCTGACTTGATGATCATTGTGTTCCATAAGATTATCACCACAGGCCACCAGCGACTTCAGCCACTCTTTGACTGCCTACTCACTATTCTCGTCAATGGTAGATCCTCATTGTCTTCTACATTTGTATCTTACACTGTTTGTGTTGTCTTTTGATAAGCTAAGTAACTTTTTTGATTCCTCTTTCCAAACTAAGTGGGGGTAGAAGGAGCATGATTTTGAACTATCTAAGCCCATATAGTATATGTACTTGCCATTTCTCACGTTAGCAAGGTAGTGTTCAAGAACAGATGTGTAAGCACTTGAAGGAAAACTCCTCACTTGACCCCTCTATCCATTCCTTCTTTAGGAAAAGTAAAAGTTGGGGGATTTCCAGCCCCCATGCTCCCATCCCTTTTAGTTACCTCCTATGACAAACAGGGAAGACAAAGGAAGTATTCATTCTCCCCTATCCCCAAGTATAATATACATATATTATGCAGTCTGTTGTGGATGAGAGGGCCTGGGAAATGAGTCAGTTGTTCGCCGATGATACAGCTCTAGTGGCCGATTCATGTAAAAACTACAGAGGTTGGTGACCAAGTTTGATAAAGTGAGTGAAAGGAGAAAGTTGAGAGTAAATGTGAATAAGAACAAGGTCATTAGGTCCAGTAGGGTTGAGGGACAAGTTTATTGGTAAGTTTGAAGGCAGAAAAATTGGAGGAGGTGAAGTGTTTTAGATATCTGGCAGTGGACTTAGCAGGAGATGGAACCATGGAAGTGGAAGTGAGTCACAGGATGGGGGACGGGGTAATGGTTCTGGGAGAGATGAAGAATGTGTGGAAGGAGAGAACACTAACTCGGAGAGCAAAAATGGGTATGTTTGAAGGAATAGTAGTTCCAACGATGTTATATTGTTGCAAGGCATGGGCTATAGATAGGGTTGTGGATGTGTTGGAGATGAAATGTTTGAGGACAGTATGTGGTATTAGGTGGTTTGATTGAATAAGTAATGTAAGAGTAAGAGAGATGTGTGGAAATAAAAAGAGTAAGGTTGAGAGAGCAGAAGAGGGTGTGTTGAAATGGTTTGCACATGTGGAGAGAATGAGTGAGGAAAGATTGACGAAGAGGATATATGTGTCAGAGGTGGAGGAAACAAGGAGAAGTGGGAGACCAAATTGGAGGTAAAAGGATGGAGTGGAAAAGATTTTGAGCGATCGGGGCTTGAACATACAGGAGGGTGAGAGGCGTGCAAGGAGCAGAGTTAATTGGAACACTGTGGTACAGCAGGGTCAATGTGGTGTCAATGGACTGAACCAGGGCATGTGAAGCGTCTGGGGTAAACCATGGAAAGATCCGTGGGGCCTGAATGTGGATAGGGAGCTATGGTTTTGGTGCATTATACATGACAGCTAGAGACTGAGTGTGAACGAATGTGGCCTTTTGTCTGGTTTCCTGGTGCTACCTCGCTGACGCGCGGGGTAGCGATGCATATGATAGAGTTGATAGAGATGCTCTGTAGAAGGTATTAAGAATATATGGTGTGGGAGGTAAGTTGTTAGAAGTGGAGAAAAGTTTTTATCGAGGATGTAAGGCATGTGTACATGTAGGAAGAAAGGAAAGTCATTGGTTCTCAGTGAATGTTGGTTTGCGTCAGGGGTGCGTGATGTCTCCATGGTTGTTTGATTTTTTTATGGATGGGGCTGTTAGGGAGGTGAATGCAAGAGTTTTGGAAAGAGGGGCAAGTATGCAGTCTTTTGTGAATGAGAGAGCTTGGGAAGTGAGTCAGTTGTTGTTCGCTGATGATACAGCGCTGGTGGCTGATTCAGCTGAGAAACTGCAGAAGCTAGTGGCTGAGTTTGGTAACGTGTGTGAAAGAAGAAAGCTGAGAGTAAATGTGAATAAGAGCAAGGTTATTAGGTACAGTAGGGTTGAGGGACAAGTCAACTGGGAGGTAAGTTTGAATGGAGAAAAACTGGAGGAAGTGAAGTGTTTTAGATATCTGGGAGTGGATTTGGCAGCAGATGGAACCATGGAAGCGGAAGTGAATCATAGGGTTGGGGAGGAGGCGAAAGTTCGTGGAGCGTTGAAAAATATGTGGAAGTCGAGAACATTATCTCGGAAAGCAAAAATGGGTATGTTTGAAGGAATAGTGGCTCCAACAATGTTATATGGTTGCGAGGTTGTGCAGAGTTGTGCAGAGGAGGGTGGATGTACTGGAAATGAGATGTTTGAGGACAATATGTGGTGTGAGGTGGTTTGATCAAGTAAGCAATGAAAGGATAAGAGAGATGTGTGGTAGTAAAAAGAGTGCGGTTGAGAGAGCAGAAGAGGGTGTTTTGAAATGGTTTGGTCACATGGAGAGAATGAGCGAGGAAAGATTGACAAAGAGGATATATGTGTCAGAGGTGGAGGGAATGAGAAGTGGGAGACGAAATTGGAGGTGGAAAGATGGAGTGAAAAAGATTTTGAGTGATTGGGGCCTGAACATGCAGGAGGATGAAAGGCGTGCAAGAAATAGAGTGAATTGGAACGATGTGGTATACCAGGGCCGACGTGCTGCCAATGGATTGAACCAGGGCATGTGAAGCGTCTGGGATAAACCATGGAAAGTTCTGTGGGGCCTGGATGTGGAAAGGGAGCTATGGTTTCAATGCAGTATACATGACAGCTAGAGACTGAGTGTGAACAAAAGTGGCCTTTGTTTTTTCCTAGCGCTACCTTGCGCGCATATGGGAGAGGGGGTTGTCATTTCATGTGTGGCAGGGTGGTGATGGGAGTGAATAAAGGCAGCAAGTATGAATTATGTACATGTGTATGTATGTATATGTCTGTGTGTGTATATATATGTATATGTTGAAATGTATGGGTATGATTATGTGCATGTATGGACGTGTAGGTATATGCATGTGTATGTGGGTGGATTGGGCCATTCTTTCATCTGTTTTTTAGTGCTACCGCACTAACGTGAGAGACAGCGACAAAGTATAATAATAATAATAGAAATATATTTTTTTTTTTTTTTTTTTTAATACCCCGTCGCTGTCTCCCGCGGTTGCGAGGTAGCGCAAGGAAACAGACGAAAGAAATGGCCCAACCCCCCCATACACATGTACATACACACGTCCACACACGCAAATATACATACCTACACAGCTTTCCATGGTTTACCCCGGACGCCTCACATGCCCTGATTCAATCCACTGACAGCACGTCAACCCCTGTATACCACATCGATCCAATTCACTCTATTCCTTGCCCTCCTTTCACCCTCCTGCATGTTCAGGCCCCGATCACACAAAATCCTTTTCACTCCATCTTTCCACCTCCAATTTGGTCTCCCTCTTCTCCTCGTTCCCTCCACCTCCGACACATATATCCTCTTGGTCAATCTTTCCTCACTCATCCTCTCCATGTGCCCAAACCACTTCAAAACACCCTCTTCTGCTCTCTCAACCACGCTCTTTTTATTTCCACACATCTCTCTTACCCTTACGTTACTCACTCGATCAAACCACCTCACACCACACATTGTCCTCAAACATCTCATTTCCAGCACATCCATCCTCCTCCGCACAACTCTATCCATAGCCCACGCCTCGCAACCATACAACATTGTTGGAACCACTATTCCTTCAAACATACCCATTTTTGCTTTCCGAGATAATGTTCTCGACTTCCACACATATATTTGCGTGTGTGGACGTGTATGTATATACGTGTGTATGGGGGTGGGTTGGGCCATTTCTTTCGTCTGTTTCCCTGCGCTACCTCGCAAACGCAGGAGACTGCAACAAAGCAAAATAAATAAATAAATAATATAGATATATATATTTGACTTTCTAAAAGGGGAAACAGGAGTCACGCGGGGAGTGCTCATCCTCCTCGAAGGCTCAGATTAGGGTTTCTCAATGTGTGTGGATGTAACCAAGATGAGAAAAAAGGAGAGATAGGTAGTATGTTTGAGGAAAGGAACCTGGATGTTTTGGCTCTAAGTAAAATGAAGCTCAAGGGTAAAGGGGAAGAGTGGTTTGGGAATGTCTTGGGAGTAAAGTCAGGGGTTAGTGAAAGGACAAGAGCAAGTGAAGGAGTAGCACTACTCCTGAAACAGGAGTTTTGGGAGTATGTGATAGAGTGTAAGAAAGTAAATTCTAGATTGATATGGGTAAAACTGAAAGTTGATGGAGAGAGATGGGTGATTATTGGTGCATATGCACCTGGGCATGAGAAGAAAGATCATGAGAGGCAAGTGTTTCAGGAGCAGCTGAATGAGTGTGCTAGTGGTTTTGATGCACAAGATCGGGTTATAGTGATGGGTGATTTGAATGTGAAGGTGAGTAATGTGGCAGTTGAGGGAAAAATTGGTATACATGGGGTGTTCAGTGTTGTAAATGGAAATGGTGAAGAGCTTGTAGATTTATGTGCTGAAAAAGGACTGGTGATTGGGAATACCTGGTTTAAAAAGCGAGATATACATAAGTATACATATGTAAGTAGGAGAAATGGCCAGAGAGCGTTATTGGATTACGTGTTAATTGATAGGTGCACGAAAGAGAGACTTTTGGATGTTAATGTGCTGAGAGGTGCAACTGGAGGGATGTCTGATCATTATCTTGTGGAGGCTAAGGTGAAGATTTGTATGGGTTTTCAGAAAAGAAGAGAGAATGTTGGGGTGAAGAGAGTGGTGAGAGTAATTGAGCTTGGGAAGGAGACGTGTGTGAGGAAGTACCAGGAGAGACTGAGTACATAATGGAAAAAGGTGAGAACAAAGGAGGTAAGGGGAGTGGGGGAGGAATGGGATGTATTTAGGGAAGCAGTGATGGCTTGCGCAAAAGATGCCTGTGGCATGAGAAGTGTGGGAGGTGGATTAATTAGAAAGGGTAGTGAGTGGTGGGATGAAGAAGTAAGATTATTAGTGAAAGAGAAGAGAGAGGCATTTGGACAATTTTTGCAGGGAAAGAATGCAAATGAGTGGGAGATGTATAAAAGAAAGAGGCAGGAGGTCAAGAGAAAGGTGCAAGAGGTGAAAAAGAGGGCAAATGAGAGTTGGGGTGAGAGAGTATCATTAAGTTTTAGGGAGAATAAAAAGATGTTTTGGAAGGAGGTAAATAAAGTGCGTAAGACAAGGGAGCAAATGGGAACTTCAGTGAAGGGGGCTAATGGGGAGGTGATAACAAGTAGTGGTGATGTGAGAAGGAGATGGAGTGAGTATTTTGAAGGTCTGTTGAATGTGTTTGATGATAGAGAGGCAGATATAGGGTGTTTTGGTCAAGGTGGTGTGCAAAGTGAGAGGGTTAGGGAAAATGATTTGGTAAGCAGAGAAGAGGTAGTAAAATCTTTGTGGAAGATGAAAGCCGGCAAGGCAGCAGGTTTGGATGGTATTGCAGTGGAATTTATGAAAAAGGGGGTGACTGTATTGTTGACTGGTTGGTAAGGTCATTTAATGTATGTATTATTCATGGTGAGGTGCCTGAGGATTGGCGGAATGCATGCATAGTGCCATTGTACAAAGGCAAAGGGGATAAGAGTGAGTGCTCAAATTACAGAGGTATAAGTTTGTTGAGTATTCCTGGTAAATTATATGGGAGGGTATTGATTGAGAGGGTGAAGGCATGTACAGAGCATCAGATTGGGGAAGAGCAGTGTGGTTTCAGAAGAGGTAGAGGATGTGTGGATCAGGTGTTTGCTTTGAAGAATGTATGTGAGAAATACTTAGAGAAGCAAATGGATTTGTATGTAGCATTTATGGATCTGGAGAAGGCATATGATAGAGTTGATAGAGATGCTCTGTGGAAGGTATTAAGAATATATGGTGTGGGAGGCAAGTTGTTAGAAGCAGTGAAAAGTTTTTATCGAGGATGTAAGGCATGTGTACGTGTAGGAAGAGAGGAAAGTGATTGGTTCTCAGTGAATGTAGGTTTGCGGCAGGGGTGTGTGATGTCTCCATGGTTGTTTGATATGTTTATGGATGGGGTTGTTAGGGAGGTGAATGAAAGAGTTTTGGAAAGAAGGGCAAGTATGCAGTCTGTTGTGGATGAGAGAGCTTGGGAAGTGAGTCAGTTGTTGTTTGCTGATGATACAGCACTGGTGGCTGATTCATGTGAGAAACTGCAGAAGCTGGTGACTGAGTTTGGTAAAGTGTGTGAAAGAAGAAAGTTAAGAGTAAATGTGAATAAGAGCAAGGTTATTAGGTACAGTAGGGTTGAGGGTCAAGTGAATTGGGAGGTAAGTTTGAATGGAGAAAAACTGGAGGAAGTAAAGTGTTTTAGATATCTGGGAGTGGATCTGGCAGCGGATGGAACCATGGAAGCGGAAGTGAATCATAGGGTGGGGGAGGGGGCGAAAATTCTGGGAGCCTTGAAGAATGTATGGAAGTTGAGAACATTATCTCGGAAAGCAAAAATGGGTATGTTTGAAGGAATAGTGGTTCCAACAATGTTGTATGGCTGCGAGGCGTGGGCTATGGATAGCGCTGTGTGGAGGAGGGTGGGTGGATGTGCTGGAAATGAGATGTATGAGGACAATATTTGGTGTGAGGTGGTTTGATCGAGTAAGTAATGTAAGGGTGAGAGAGATGTGTGGAAATAAAAAGAGTGTGGTTGAGAGAGCAGAAGAGGGTGTTTTGAAATGGTTTGGTCACATGGAGAGAATGAGTAAGGAAAGATTGACCAAGAGGATATATGTGTCAGAGGTGGAGGGAACAAGGAGAAGTAGGAGACCAAATTGGAGGTGGAAAGATGGAGTGAAAAAGATTTTGAGTGATCAGGGCCTAAACATGCAGGAGGGTGAAAGGCGTGCAAGGAATAGAGTGAATTGGAACTATGTGGTATACCGGGGTCGATGTGCTGTCAATGGATTGAACCAGGGCATGTGAAGTGTCTGGGGTAAACCATGGAAAGTTGTGTGGGGCCTGGATGTGGAAAGGGAGCTGTGGTTTCGGTGCATTATTACATGACAGCTAGAGACTGAGTGTGAACGAATGTGGCCTTTGTTGTCTTTTCCTAGCGCTACCCTGCACACATGAGGGGGGGAGGGGGCTGTTATTCCATGTATGGCGAGGTGGCGATGGGAATAAATAAAGGCAGACAGTATGAATTATGTACATGTGTATATATGTATATGTCTGTGTGTGTATATATATATGTACATTGAGATGTATAGGTGTGTATATTTGCGTGTGTGGACGTGTATGTATATACATGTGTATGTGGGTGGGTTTGGCCATTCTTTCGTCTGTTTCCTTGCGCTTCCTCGCTAATGCGGGAGACAGCAACAAAGCAAAATAAAATAAATAAATAATATATATTGTATATATTTTATACATTATTATACTTTATTGCTGTCTCCCACATTAGCGAGGCAGCGCAAGGAAACAGACAAAATAAACATCCACACACGCTCATATATATACCTATATATTTCAATGTATACATACATATACATACACAGACATATACATATATACACATGTACATATTCATACATGCTGCTTTTGTCCATTCCTGCCGCTACCCCGTCACACATGAAATAGCACCCCCCTCCCTCCGCGTGCGCGTGAGGTAGCACTAGGAAAAGACGACAAAGGCCACATTCGTTCACATTCAGTCTCTAGCTGTCATGTGTAATGTTATATGGTTGCGAGGCATGGGCTATAGATAGGGTTGTGCGGAAGAGTGTGGATGTGTTGGAAATGAAATGTTTGAGGACAATATTTGGTGTGAGGTGGTTTGATCGAGTAAGTAATGAAAGGGTAACAGAGATGTATGGTAATTAAAAGAGTGTGGTTAAGAGAGCAGAAGAGGGTGTATTGAAATGGTTTGGTCACATTGAGATAATGAGTCAGGAAAGATTGACAAAGAGGATATATGTGTCAGAGGTGGAGGGGACGAGGAGAAATGAAAGACCAAATTGGAGATGGAAGGATGGAGTGAAAAAGATTTTGAGCAATTGGGGCCTGAACATACAGGAGGGTGAAAGGCATGCGAGGAATAGAGTGAATTGGAACGATGTGGTATACCAGGGTCAGAATAGAGTGAATTAGGACGATGTGGTTTACCGGGGTCAACGTGCTGTCAATGGATTGAACCAGGGCATGTGAAGTGTCTGGGGTAAACCATGGAAAGTCTTGTGGGGCCTAGATGTGTTAAGGAAGCTGTGGTTTCGATACATTACACATGACAGCTAGAGATTGAATGTGAACGAATGTGGCCTTTGTTGTCTTTTCCTAACGCTACCTTGCATGCGCATGGGGGGATAGGGGTGCCATTTTATGTGTGATGGGGTGGCAACGGGAATGGATGTGTACACATGTATATATGTATATGTCTGTGTATGTTTATGTACGTATATGCTGAAATGTATAGGTACATATATGCGCGTGTGTGGGCATTTACATATATACATGTGTATGTGGGTAGGTTGGGCCATTCTTTTGTCTGTTTCCTTGCACTAACTCGCTAACACGGGAGACAGCAACAAAGTATGATGATAATAATGAATATACATATATAGACACAGACAGTCAGGTTTCACCAGGCCTGCTGGAGATTACATTTATAAATGAAAAGTCATCTTTAGCTAGTCTGTATCACTTTGAATATAGTCTCATCAAGAAACTTTTCATGCCAAAGATGTCTACATTTCCCTGCTACTCTGGGGTTCTGCAAATACAAGAGGGAAAAATTAGGCTCATAGCTTTTTTGAGGTTCATTCATACCAGATGCCTTTGGGTAGTGTGGGCATTGTCCTGAAAGAATTAATTGATGGATATAGATATGAAATAAACATGTGCATTATGTTACGAACTTTTGTGCAGTCTTCAAAATCAGAACATTGTATCTTAAGAGCACTCTTAGTCCATCATTTGGCTCACCTTCTGTTTAAGTGACGTCATCCTTTCTTACAGTGTCACCGTACATCAAGACCATGTCCATGGTGGCATCTAATAAGCTGCTACATCTCTTAGAGGCATTCTCCACTCCATGGTTCCTCTTCTCAGCACCACATCACCACCATCTTGTATTCTTCCTCTTGGAAACATTCAACAATATCATCCAATATCAGTTTGATGGTAAGTGTTTGCTGAATGATCACGGGATCTGCATTGATGTAGAAGTATTTCATTATGGTATAGTTCAATTTGAAAACAAAAGCAATTTTTGGTATTTTTGTGAGGGTTATTAGATTTGCTTGAAAAGCCCAGTGTAAGGGCCATTTTTCATGCTGAATACTTATCTGGGGTTGAAGTATTGTTTTAAGTGAATTGGAGCGATGTGGTATACAGGGGTTGACGTGCTGTCAGTGGATTGAATCAAGGCATGTGAAGCATCCGGGGTAAACCAAGGAAAGCTGTGTAGGTATGTATATTTGCGTGTGTGGACGTGTGTATGTACATGTGTATGGGGGGGTTGGGCCATTTCTTTCGTATGTTTCCTTGCGCTACCTCGCAAACGCGGGAGACAGCAACAAAGTATAAAAAAAAAAAAAAAAAGAATATATATATATATATATATATATATATATATGTAGGTTTGCGGCAGGGGTGTGTGATGTCTCCATGGTTGTTTAATTTGTTTATGGATGGGGTTGTTAGGGAGGTAAATGCAAGAGTTTTGGAAAGAGGGGCAAGTATGAAGTCTGTTGGGGATGAGAGAGCTTGGGAAGTGAGTCAGTTGTTGTTCGCTGATGATACAGCGCTGGTGGCTGATTCATGTGAGAAACTGCAGAAGCTGGTGACTGAGTTTGGAAAAGTGTGTGGAAGAAGAAAGTTAAGAGTAAATGTGAATAAGAGCAAGGTTATTAGGTACAGTAGGGTTGAGGGTCAAGTCAATTGGGAGGTGAGTTTGAATGGAGAAAAACTGGAGGAAGTGAAGTGTTTTAGATATCTGGGAGTGGATCTGGCAGCGGATGGAACCATGGAAGCGGAAGTGGATCATAGGGTGGGGGAGGGGGCGAAAATCCTGGGGGCCTTGAAGAATGTGTGGAAGTCGAGAACATTATCTCGGAAAGCAAAAATGGGTATGTTTGAAGGAATAGTGGTTCCAACAATGTTGTATGATTGCGAGGCGTGGGCTATGGATAGAGTTGTGCGCAGGAGGATGGATGTGCTGGAAATGAGATGTTTGAGGACAATGTGTGGTGTGAGGTGGTTTGATCGAGTGAGTAACGTAAGGGTAAGAGAGATGTGTGGAAATAAAAAGAGCATGGTTGAGAGAGCAGAAGAGGGTGTTTTGAAGTGGTTTGGGCACATGGAGAGGATGAGTGAGGAAAGATTGACCAAGAGGATATATGTGTCGGAGGTGGAGGGAACAAGGAGAAGAGGGAGACCAAATTGGAGGTGGAAAGATGGAGTGAAAAAGATTTTGTGTGATCGGGGCCTGAACATGCAGGAGGGTGAAAGGAGGGCAAGGAATAGAGTGAATTGGAGCGATGTGGTATACCGGGGTTGACGTGCTGTCAGTGGATTGAAGCAAGGCATGTGAAGCGTCTGGGGTAAACCATGGAAAGCTGTGTAGGTATGTATATTCGCGTGTGTGGACGTATGTATATACATGTGTATGGGGGGGGGGGTTGGGCCATTTCTTTCGTCTGTTTCCTTGCGTTACCTCGCAAACGCGGGAGACAGCGACAAAGTATAATAATATAATAATATATATATATATATATATATATATATATATATATATATATATATATATATATATATATATATATATATTATCCCTGGGGATAGGGGAGAAAGAATACTTCCCATGTATTCCCTGCGTGTCGTAGAAGGCGACTAAAAGGGGAGGGAGCGGGGGGCTGGAAATCCTCCCCTCTCTTTTTTTTTTTTTTTCCCCCCAAAAGAAGGAACAGAGAAGAGGGTTAGGTGAGGATATTCCCTCAGAGGCCCAGTCCTCTGCTCTTAACGCTACCTCGCTAACGCGGGAAATGGCAAATAGTTTCAAAAAAAGAAAGGAAAATATATATATATATATATATATATATATATATATATATATATATATATATATATATATATATATATATATGGTTGTTTAATTTGTTTATGGATGGGGTTGTTAGGGAGGTGAATTCAAGAGTTTTGGAAAGAGGGGCAAGTATGAAGTCTGTTGTGGATGAGAGAGCTTGGGAAGTGAGCCAGTTGTTGTTCGCTGATGATACAGCACTGGTGGCTGAATCTTGTGAGAAACTGCAGAAGCTGGTGACTGAGTTTGGTAAAGTGTGTGAAAGAAGAAAGTTAAGAGTAAATGTAAATAAGAGCAAGGTTATTAGGTACAGTAGGGTTGAGGGTCAAGTCAATTGGGAGGTAAGTTTGAATGGAGAAAAACTGGAGGAAGTAAAGTGTTTTAGATATCTGGGAGTGGATCTGGCAGCGGATGGAACCATGGAAGCGGAAGTGGATCATTGGGTGAGGGAGGGGGTGAAAATCCTGGGAGCCTTGAAGAATGTGTGGAAGTCGAGAACATTATCTCGGAAAGCAAAAATGGGTATGTTTGAAGGAATAGTGGTTCCAACAATGTTGTATGGTGGCGAGGCGTGGGCTATAGATAGAGCTGTGCGCATGAGGGTGGATGTGCTGGAAATGAGATGTTTGAGGACAATGTGTGGTGTGAGGTGGTTTGATCGAGTAAGTAACAAAAGGGTAAGAGAGATGTGTGGAAATAAAAAGAGCATGGTTGAGAGAGCAGAAGAGGGTGTTTTGAAATGGTTTGGGCACATGGAGAGAATGAGTGAGGAAAGATTGACCAAGAGGATATATGTGTCGGAGGTGGAGGGAACGAGGAGAAGTGGGAGACCAAATTGGAGGTGAAAAGATGGAGTGAAAAAGATTTTGTGTGATCAGGGCCTGAACATGCAGGAGGGTGAAAGGAGGGCAAGGAATAGAGTGAATTGGATCAATGTGGTATACCGGGGTTGACGTGCTATCAGTGGATTGAATCAGGGCATGTGAAGCATCTGGGGTAAACCATGGAAAGCTGTGTAGGTATGTATATTTGCGTGTGTGGACGTGTATGTATATACATGTGTATGGGGGTGGGTTGGGCCATTTCTTTCGTCTGTTTCCTTGCGCTACCTCGCAAAACGCGGGAGACAGCGACAAAGCAAAAAAAAAATATATATATATATATATATATATATATATATATATATATATATATATATATATATATATATATATATATAAATATATATATATATATATATATATATATATATATATATATATATATATATATATATATATATATTTTTTCAAACTATTCACCATTTCCCACGTTAGCGAGGTAGCGTTAAGAACAGAGGGCTGGGCCTTTGAGGGAATATCCTCACCTGGCCCCCTTCTCTGTTCCTTCTTTTGGGGTGAAAAAAAAAAAAACGAGAGGGGAGGATTTCCAGCCCCCCGCTCCCTCCCCTTTTAGTCGCCTTCTACGACACGCAGGGAATACGTGGAAAGTATTCTTTCTCCCCTATCCCCAGGGATAGGGGAGAAAGAATAAAAAAAAATATACATATATATATATATATATATATATATATATATATATATATATATATATATATATATATATATATGTAGGTTTGCGGCAGGGGTGTGTGATGTCTCCATGGTTGTTTAATTTGTTTATGGATGGGGTTGTTAGGGAGGTGAATGCAAGAGTTTTGGAAAGAGGGGCAAGTATGAAGTCTGTTGGGGATGAGAGAGCTTGGGAAGTGAGTCAGTTGTTGTTCGCTGATGATACAGCGCTGGTGGCTGATTCATGTGAGAAACTGCAGAAGCTGGTGACTGAGTTTGGTAAAGTGTGTGAAAGAAGAAAGTTAAGAGTAAATGTGAATAAGAGCAAGGTTATTAGGTACAGTAGGGTTGAGGGTCAAGTCAATTGGGATGTAAGTTTGAATGGAGAAAAAGTGGAGGAAGTAAAGTGTTTTAGATATCTGGGAGTGGATCTGGCAGCGGATGGAACCATGGAAGTGGAAGTGGATCATAGGGTGGGGGAGGGGGCGAAAATTCTGGGAGCCTTGAAGAATGTGTGGAAGTCGAGAACATTATCTCGGAAAGCAAAAATGGGTATGTTTGAAGGAATAGTGGTTCCAACAATGTTGTATGGTTGCAAGGCGTAGGCTATGGATAGAGTTGTGCGCAGGAGAATGGATGAGCTGGAAATGAGATGTTTGAGGACAATGTGTGGTATGAGGTGGTTTGATCGAGTAACGTAAGGGTAAGAGAGATGTGTGGAAATAAAAAGAGCGTGGTTGAGAGAGCAGAAGAGGGTGTTTTGAAATGGTTTGGGCACATGGAGAGAATGAGTGAGGAAAGATTGACAAAGAGGATATATGTGTTGGAGGTGGAGGGAACGAGGAGAAGTGGGAGACCATATTGGAGGTGGAAAGATGGAGTGAAAAAGATTATGTGTGATCGGGGCCTGAACATGCAGGAGGGTGAAAGGAGGGCAAGGAATAGAGTGAATTGGAGCGATGTGGTATACCGGGGTTGACGTGCTGTCAGTGGATTGAATCGGGGCATGTGAAGCGTCTGGGGTAAACCATGGAAAGCTGTGTAGGTATGTATATTTTGCGTGTGTGGACGTATGTAATACATGTGTATGGGGGTGGGTTGGGCCATTTCTTTTGTCTGTTTCCTTGCGCTACCTCGCAAACGCGGGAGACCAACAAAGCAAAAAAAAAGAAAATATATGGATATTCTTTCAAAATATTATGTGATTATTTGCTTTGTATGTGATGAGTATTTATCAGCTTCGGAAAGATTTGTGAGATATTTTCCAATGTTATATCAAGTTTAGAAGCTTTTCATTACATTATATTTGAATTTTAAAATGAGGTTTTCTGAGGTTAATAAATTTGCTTTAGAACCCCAGTATATGGACTATTTTTCATGCTGAATACAAATCTGGGATTGAAATATTGCTTTGGTGTCTCATTAAATCCTGTGATTAAGTATTTAAATGGTTACTAAGAAGTTTCTGTGATTATTGGTGTCATATTTAATGAGTATCTGTTGGCTTTAGGAAGTACTGTGAGATATTTTCCATGATTACTTCATGTATAGAAGTATTTCATTATGGTATACTTGCTGGCTGAAGTGGTTTGAATGGGGTGAGTTTAGTGTCTGCAAAGAATTGTGAGCATATAAGGAAATCAGTCTTTACTTTCTGAGTATTTCTGTCTTAATAATTATCCTTACAGGTAATAGCAACTTAGTGTATACAATCATCCGCAAGCGACAGGTGTTTCATTCCTTAGCCAACTTGCCGACTGACTATGGAACTATCAACAAATCTCTCAACAGACGAGGCAAGAGAGGACTATTAAGACAGCCTTCCACGGAATCAACTCGTAACCCAAATACAATGGAAGGAGCTGTACCTGCCCAGCCAGCCCAACCTGGCACAAAAACTGCTACTCTTGCTGCCATGCCTGGTAAGTGAAAATTGGTGGGCATGAGAGAAGGTTTGTATGCAAGAGGAAATGTCTAACATAGAGCCAAAGGAAGTGTATGTATCTTCTTTCCATCCACCTGAATGTGTTCAAGAAAAGCAAAAATTCTTATAAGTTGTTCTCATTTATCCTATACATAAAAGTTTTATCAGAAAGAGAGCATATTGAAAAGCAAGGAAAAGGGAGGGAGATACAGAATGTATATGGATGTTTTTCACATATGTTATGTAGACACAAGAGAGGTGAAATTTTCACTCTCTTTCTCACTCCTTCTAGTGGATGAAATTGTAATTCTGTACCTAAGAAATTTATGTTCTGTAAGGTTTCGTTTATTGTAAATCAAAATATCAGTACTGATGGCTTCAGTGTGGATTAGGAATAAATGAATGACTCAGAGTCGAATGTTATGATAAAAGCAGTGGCTATATGTGACTTTGTGAAGTGTATTGCCAAAGGATGGAGAGATCTCAACTAAACAAAAACATGTCAATATGATGGTAAGGATGAAGAGGTTGTTGATAATGAAAATACTTTAAGGAATGAGACTGAAGGTTGCCAGGAAGACTGTGATGAAGGAACTAAGAGGGAATTATTGGAAAAAGCAAATGAAAAGAAAAGGTGCAGAAATAGAGACAAAAAATGGAAAAGAAAAAGGAGGATTGAAAAACCAAAAATGACCAGATAGTAAGGAAATATAAAGACTCTACCTCAAAAATGAATATGCAGATTCAGTGTTAAATATAGGAATGGTTAACCTCTACTACAAGGGAATGCAGAGATCTTTAGAATACAATTCCAGGCTTCCAGAAGAATATGAGTATGGCTGTTATCATGAGTGTAGGTGACAGGATTGGTGTAGATTTCAGCACCCAGTTAGAAAAAACAATGATAATGAACAAAGACAAATTAATAGATATTAAAGAGATGGACAGAGTTGGAGACACAACAAAATATACTCAAAAGTTAGAAAAAACATTGAAGGAAATGAAAATATGTTGAGGGAAAAGATGATTAGAGGAACAAACTATGCTTTAATTCAAATTTTGGCATGACTATGGTAACAACAGTACTACCTTAAATCAACCCCCCTCTTTATTTTCTTAGCCAACTCTTACTTTTTATGTTATCTGAGGTGCTAAGATAATTAAAACACTTCACTTCCTCCAATTTTTCTTTATTCGAACTTACAACCCAGTTAACTTGTCCCTCCACCCTACTGAACCTAATAACCTTGCTCATCGAACGTACATCCCAGTTAACTTGTCCCTCAACCCTACTGAACCTAATAACCTTGCTCATATTCACATTTTCTCTCAACTTTCTCCCTTCACACACTTTTCCAAACTCAGTCACCAACTTCTGCAGTTCCTCACTCAAATCAGCCGCTAGAGCTGTATCATCAGGGAACAACAACTGACTCACTTCCCAGGCCCTCTCATCCCCAACAGACTGCATACTCACCCCTCTCTCCAAAACTCTTGCATTTACCTCCTAACCACTCCATCCATGAACAAATTAAACAACAATGAGAACATCACACATCCCTGCCGCAGACCGACATTCACTGGGAACCAGTCATTCTCGCTCTTCCTACTCGTACAGATGCCTTACATCCTTGGTAAAAAATTTCCACTGCTTCTGGCAATTTACCTCCCACACCATATACTCTTAAGACCTTCCACAAAGCATCTCTATGGAACCCTATCATATGCTTTCTCCAGATCCATAAATGCAACATACAAATCCATCTGTTTTTCTAAGTACTTCTTGCACACATTCTTCAAAGCAAACACCTAATCCACACATCCTCTACCACTTCTGAAAACACGCTGCTCTTCGCTCACACTCAGTCTCTAGCTGTCATGTGTAATGCACCTAAACCACAGCTCCCTATCCACATCCAAATCCCACAGACCTTTCCATGGTTTACCCCAGACACTTCACATGCCCTGGTTCAGTCCCCTGACAGCATGTTGCCCGGGTATACCACATTCCAATTCACTCTATTCCTTGCACTCCTCTCACCCTCCTGTATATTCAGGCCCCAGTCACTCAAAATCTTTTTCACTCTATCCTTCCACCTCCAATTTGGTCTCCTGCTTCTCCTTGTTCCCATCACCTCTGACCCACATATCCACTTTGTCAATCTTTCCATACTCATTCTCTCCATATGTCCAAACCCTCTTCTGCTCTCTCAACCACACTCTTTTTATTTCCACATCTCTCTTACCATTTCATTACTTACTCGATCAAGCCACCTCACATCACACATTGTCCTCAAACATTTCATTACCAACACATCCACCCTCATCCATACAGCCCATGCCTCACAACCATATGATATTGTTGGAACTATTATTCCTTCAAAAATACCCATTTTTGCTCTCCGAGATAATGTTCTCTCCTTCCACGCATTCTTCATCACTCCCAGAACCTTCGTCCCCTCCCCCACCTTGTGACTTACTTCCACTTATGTGGTTCCATTCACTGCTCAGTCCACTCCCAGATATCTAAAACACTTCACTTCCTCCAATTTTTCTACATACAAACTTACATCCCAGTTAACCTGTCCCTCAACCCTACTAAACCTAATAACCTTTCTCTTACTCACACTTACTCTCAACTTTTTCCTTTCACACTCTTTTCCAAACTGTCACCAATTCCTGCAGTTTCTCTCACAAATCAGTGACTAGAGCTGTATCATTGGTGAATAACAACTGACTCTTTCCAGGCCCTCTCATCGCGGACAGACTGCATACTCGCCACTCTCTTCAAAACTCTCGCATTTACCTCCCTAACCACCCCATCCATACACAAATCAAACCATGGGGATATCATATGCCCCTGCCATGAACCGACATTCACTGGGAACCAATCACTCTCCTCTCTTCCTACTCATACAGATGCCTTACATCCTTGGTAAAAACTTGCCACTGCTTCTAGCAACCTACCTCCCACACCTTATACTCTTAAAACCTTCCACAAAGCATCTCTATCAATCTTATCATATGCCTTCTCCAGATCCATAAGTACTACATACAAATTCCCCGCCCCACAGGAAACAGAATCACCACCCCCTGCATCAGCAAGGTAGCACCAGGAAAACAGACAAAAAGTGGCCACATTGGTTCTCACTCAATCTCTAGCTGTCATGGGTAATGCACAGAAACCACAACTCCCTATCCACATCCAGACCCCTCAGACCTTTCCATGGTTTACCCCAGACATTTCACATGTCCTGGTTCAGTCCATTGACAGCAAGTCGACTCTGGTTTTACATTATGAACTATGAGATAACAAAGGAAATACTATTATAATTATTATTATTTTGCTTTGTCGCTGTCTCCCGCGTTAGCGAGGTAGCGCAAGGAAACAGACGAAAAAATGGCCCAACCCACCCACATACACATGTATATACATACACGTTCACACACGCAAATATACATACCTATACATCTCAACGTATACATATATGTACACACACAGACATATACATATATACACATGTACATAATTCATACTGTCTGCCTTTATTCATTCCCATTGCCACCTCGCCACACATGAAATAACAACCGCCTCCCCCCTCATGTGTGCGAGGTAGGGCTAGGAAAAGACAACAAAGGCCACATTCGTTCACCCTCAGTCTCTAGTTGTCATGTAATAATGCACTGAAACCACAGCTCCCTCTCCACATCCAGGCCCCACACAACTTTCCATGGTTTACCCCAGACACTTCACATGCCCTGGTTCAATCCATTGACAGCACGTCGACCCCAGTATACCACATCGTTCCAATTCACTCTATCCCGTGCACACCTTTCACCCTCCTGCATGTTCAGGCCCCGATCACTCAAAATCTTTTTCACTCCATCTTTCCACCTCCAATTTGGTCTCCCACTTCTCCTTGTTCCCTCCACCTCTGATACATATATCCTCTTTTTCAATCTTTCCTCACTCATTCTCTCCATGTGACCAAACCATTTCAAAACACCCTTTTCTGGTCTCTCAACCACACTCTTTTTATTACCACACATCTCTCTTACCCTATTATTATTTATTCAATCAAACCACCTCACACCACATATTGTCCTCAAACATCTCATTTCCAGCACATCCACCCTCCTGCGCACAACTCTATCCATAGCCCACGCCTCACAACCATACAACATTGTTGGAACCACTATTCCTTCAAACATGCCCATTTTTGCTTTCCGAGATAATGTTCTCGACTTCCATACATTCTTCAAGGCTCCCAGAATTTTCACCCCCTCCTCCACCCTATGATTCACTTCCACTTCCATGGTTCCATCCACTGCCAAATCATCTCCCAGATATCTAAAACACTTTACTTCCTCCAGTTTTTCTCCATTCAAACTTACTTCCCAATTGACTTGTCTTTCAACCCTACTGTATCTAATAACCTTGCTCTTATTCACATTTACTCTCAACTTTCTTCTTTCACACACTTTACCAAACTCAGTCACCAGCTTCTGCAGTTTCTTACATGAATCAGCCACCAGCGCTGTATCATCAGCGAACAACAACTGACTCACTTCCCAAGCTCTCTCATCCCCAACAGACTTCATACTTGCCCCTCTTTCCAAAACTCTTGCATTCACCTCCCTAACAACCCCATCCATAAACAAATTAAACAACCATGGAGACATTGCACACCCCTGCCACAAACCTACATTCACTGAGAACCAATCACTTTCCTCTCTTCCTACACGTACACATGCCTTACATCCTCGATAAAAACTTTTCACTGCTTCTAACAACTTGCCTCCCACACCATATATTCTTAATACCTTCCACAGAGCATCTCTATCAACTCTGTCATATGCCTTCTCCAGATCCATAAATGCTACATACAAATCCATTTGCTTTTCTAAGTATTTCTCACATACATTCTTCAAAGGAAACACCTGATCCACACATCCTCTACCACTTCTGAAACCACACTGCTCTTCCCCAATCTGATGCTCTGTACATGCCTTCACCCTCTCAATCAATACCCTCCCATATCATTTCCCAGGAATACTCAATAAACTTATACCTCGGTAATTTGAGCACTCACCTTTGTCCCCTTTGCCTTTGTACAATGGCACTGTGCAAGCATTCCGCCAATCCTCAGGCACCTCACCATGAATCATACATACATTAAATAACCTTACCAACCAGTCAACAATACAGTCACCCCCTTCTTAATAAATTCCAATGCAATACCATCCAAACCCGCTGCCTTGCCAGGTATGGGTAATGCACAGAAACCACAACTCTTTATCCACATCCAGACCCCTCAGACCTTTCCATGGTTTACCCCAGACATTTCACATGTCTTGGTTCAGTCTACTGACAGCAAGTCGACTCTGGTTTTACATTATGAAGTATGAGATAACAAAGGAAATACATTCTCTTAAAAACTTATATTAATGAGACTTGAATATGTATGCATAGCATTGACACATGTGGAACAGAAAGGGGTACTTAGTAAGATTTTACCCTTAACACAAAGCTGATAAAGGATGAGGAACACTTAAGAGAAAAAGTCATATAAAGATTGTAAGACAGCAAAGCATACTTTGTTCATTGTCAATTTTTTCTGTGGGTATATGGACACTGAGACTTGATATATAAGATAAAGGTTCAGTCTGTAACTGGAATTACTTCAGTTTTGCCGTCTTGATTTTGGAAGTACACACCTCTTCTGGAAAAGATTCAGTAGAAGGTAACCAGGATGGTACCAAAATGAGTGAAATGAGTTTTGAAGAGAGATAAGTTTATGTTCTCCACACGTTAGAGGAAAGAAAGTTAAGGAAAACATAATGACTTCTTGTAATTTTCAAGGGGAAGAAGTTGGTGACAACACTAGTAGTTCTTTAAAATCATATGGGACCTTAAGACTAATTGATATGATAGAAAACTAGTCAGAATAAGTATCAGGAGGAACATGAAAGAACATTTCATTAGCAACAAATTAGTGGACTTCTAGAACAAGCTGAGCAACAGTGAAGTGAATTAGAGGTAGCATCATTTAATTGCAAACTCATTTTGATAGAAATGAGAAATATAAGGGTTAAGAGATGGGGTCCAATAAGTGTAAATCTCACTCCCTTATGCATAAATAGATATCTCCAGACTTTTGGTAGCCAGAAATTTAACTTACCTGAACACTAGCAAGAATGAATATCAAGATGAACATGACTGTACTATTTGTAAGTTTTGTAGGATTTACTGTGGCAAAATTTTTGAAAATGTCAGCTGCTGTGTGTGTAATTATTAAAAGATTTGCTGTAACTGGTAATTTTTTGAATTATTGACCTCTGTTTTCTTAATCATTAGTTTTTGATGTGAACAATGTGGCTTTCAGGACTCGAAAAAATGACAGAAAAGGAATCAGCTCATCCCACCACTCAACAACTAAATGAATTGACTACTGCAGCATCTGTAAATGGGGATCTAGTGGGTCCAATTTCCTCAACATCTCTAGCATCACCACAGATGGTTGGAGAAGATGATTTTACAGCTGCTGGTGATATGGCTCCTCCGATCCCACAGGGCACTGGTATACAGCCACCTACAGAAAGTCACACCTTACCTGCAGTAGAAGATATCAAGATATCAGAGAAGGTAAAGCATTAATTTTTAAGGAACTGAATGAAGGGTCAAATGCTTTCATACATCAATTAAAATCAATAGTAATATTAAGAATTTAGGCATGAAATAAAAGGAAGCACCATAATGAATAGTCTTGAGGTCCCAGGTGTGCTATGTTTTTATGGCCTGGGTTTTTACTTGTTAAAATCATAGTACAGTTGGATGACCAAGCATCATGCATTTCGCAAAGTAGTCTTGCAGTTTAGCCATTAGTCCCATGATATGCAACATAGTAAAAAAATGGATATATCTTCTGTTTTGTTTGGAAATTAGAATTTTTAAAGAAAATATATAATCCAAACAAGTCACATCTGGTCTCCCATTCATTGGCTTCAGTTACATTCATCTGTCTGCAGTGTGGCGATCTATGATGTGAGTGAGCAACCTCATTTTGAATGCAGCGACAGGATTTGTTTGATGTATAACAAAGCAGTGACATGAATCTTCTTGTTCTGCTCTCTTTGGTTATATCATTGTCATTCATCCCTAGGACCCCTTTCATAGGGACACCTGCAGCTTCACAGATACATTCCTAACAGGAGTAGGGAAATGATTAACTTCTTTTGCAGTAGAACTTCATTGACAAGATTTTAATACTTTTCCTCCATTGGCAGTGATGCAACCTTGCTAAAGGTTACTTCTCACTGAACAGTGTATTTTCATACAGCGAGAGCCTGGTAACACCTGTTTGATTTTATTTAATGACAAGAAGCTAAAAATAACTATGCACCATGGGCCTTCATGTTCTGGTATCCTTCTTTGTTTAATTGTATACAATGATAAATAAGGCTAAGGTCTGAATAAGCATCAGTATCAAGGAGTAGGAGGTCACTTACAACTGGATTTATATTGTCTGTGAAGATAAATTGAGGGCTAAACTTAAACCGTCTCTAAACATTCTTGGTGTCTTACAGTGATGGTGTTATGTGGTCATGTCAATGATGAGCATCAAAAATATGGGCTTTAGTAAATAGGTAAACTACAAACAACTGCCATGAAATTTATTGTTATTCTGAAAACGATGTATTGGGCTCCTTGAGGTAGCTCTACCAGAACAGAACTAAGTTATTATTGACCTCAAAAAATCTTGATTTTGTATTTGATCAGAGATTGTATAAGTCAGTTACTTTTTAAAATCTTGATTTTGCAGTTATTTTGAGATTCTGTATGTAAATATATTTCAAAATTCCCTTTAATTTGGTCACTAAGTATAAGTTGGGTAATGTGAAAAGCCCTTGAAATTTTAGTGCAGTAAATGTGGGAAAAGGCACAGATTCCTACCAAACAACATTTTCCAGCTGTTTGACATTCATTGTAGGTTGAATGCAGTTAAACTGGTATCAAATTTCAGTTTTAGTTGCCACAGTTAATTTTCTTAGTATCACCTAGAAATGAGTAATCTTTTAGGTATGACAGAATTAACTTTTGCTGCACAAATATGTAGGACTTAGAAATGTCACTAGACTTAGGAATATAACTTTCTGGGGTGAGTACTCAAGAGCCCCAAAGATAAAATTCTCTCAGTAATTTTCATATTTGTGTTTTGTTAGTTGAAGATGCCTTTTTTTGTTGTTGCTGAGAGTTGTTTATTTAATGATATGTAGATTTATACTGAACAAGTATAAAAGAAAATAACATTGTATTGACTAAAAAGAAAATTGGTGACATTGATTATCAGAATTAATCAGATATTTGAATGACTGAAAGGATAATTTGTTAACAAAATACCAGCCTTTATGTTCATTAGAACTGATAAAAGCTGAATTAAAACCTTTTGCGGTTTAATATACAGAGGGAAGTTAACAATATTTTTCTCTGCCTCTACCACACACATTGCATAATTGCTAGCCCTGGGTCATTCTGGAACTGTTTTCAGTCACTTGGTAAGCTTTCTTTTAAATCTTTCTGTTCTTATCCCATGCAGGATTTTTTTTTCTCAGCTCAGCATGAATATGGCCTTTCCAAATTTTTTTGCTGTCCTCTTATAATTATTTCTTTTTATTGGTATCGTTCAAGGTATTATTCCAGATTTGATTACTGTTTCTTCCTTGTAAGATACCGAGGTGAAAAAAAGAGGAAATGGAAGGATGGAATAAAGGTGATACAGTTATACCTCTGTTCTCAGAAAAGCTGGAGGAATCAGCTGTTTTGGATAAGAAATGATTCTGGTTATTCCATTTTTTTTATTCATTTAATAATTAATGAATTGCCCATCCCTTGCTTTATGTTGGGGTTATGTTCTGCAAAACCCTTGCACAAAGAGAAATTGCGTATGGCAAACCAATAAGCATGCTGAGGAAAATGGAACGTGTGCAGCAGTTTCATGGGCACCGCTAGTGGATTCTCCCACTACTTTCACGTTATATAGCTTCTGTCATCAAATAAACTTATCAAGCCATCTTGTACTTTAAATTAGCTCAGGTTCAGTGAAATTAGCTCAGGTTCAGTAACATTCTCTTATTTACATAAATTCCCATAAATCTTCATAGTTTTAGACCTGAGCTGAAGGTTACTAAGGCTGCTTTTCTTCTTCGTTTCATGTTTTATGTATAACAAGAGAATTTTCTCCATCTTATCCATAAGTGGATATATCCCTTGTGGTTACCTTAGCAGACAGTGGAGTAGAGTGAACTACAGCACTTAGAAATTTTTCCGTATTCTTCTGTGTCTTGCTGATTGTAAATTCACCCTGATGTAAGCACCCCCAAGTGCTGACACTTCCTCACCAGTATCAGCACGGCATAAAATTTCTAGCTTCATCTCTAAGGTCAGAGAGCTTATGCTACAATTAAGGGCTGTTTCTGGGGTAAAAGATGTTGGATGCTTGGATGCCATGTAATAAACAGAAATGCAGTTAGATGTGTGGATGCCATATTTACAAACACACAGTGGGTCACAGGAAAATCACATTAGCAAGTTTACCCAAATTGTGCAAATGGCAAAGATCCACACACCATGATGTTCACTGTGAGACTGACCTGCTGGTGGGAATGGGGCATGTTACTACCAGGACCCAAGCTTACTCCACCCACTAACCCTCACAAAGGTTTTGGTGCACCGTCTACCAAGCTGATGCTCCCATACCAGCACCAGCGCATCAAGATTTCTAGCTTTCTTTCTAAGGTCAGAGAGATTCTCTTCCATTTAACTGATGGCTTTGAGGTAAGAGATGTTGCTGGATGTTTGGATGCCATGTTTACAAAAGCAAATACAGCATAGATCTCCATATAATGGTGGTAACTGTGAGAGTGATCAGCTGGCAGGAACAGGGCACACTACACAAGGACCCATGCTTACTCCATCTGCCAACCCTCACAGGTATTTTGGCACACTTTTTACCACACACACACATTTTGAAATATTGTACCTTTTTGTAAATATTTTACATAGAGGTTACACTAATTACAAAGAGGATATAGTAATGTATATAAGCAAATAAGCTCAACTAAATACCTCGATCTTCTTCTGCTGCTTGATGATGTTATACTTAGTTATCTTTACGTTGGTAAAGTCCTTCATACTCGCCGCCTTGGACTCACCCTTATTCAGCCTCTTGCACAACTCTGTTTTTCTTTTAAGGCTTAAAACCCCTCTTGCACTTCATGCAAGATGTAGATGGCTTTGAGGAACTGTCAGGTATTTGCTGACAATGTTTGAAAGGACCCATTGTCCACAGTTGTAATCAAGGGTGCACAAAATACACAAATGCATTAGACAAGGACACAACACTGCACTAGGAAGCTCACAGGAGATGCTAAACAATCACCAGCACCACAAAGCACCTGGTGGTGAGGGTACTAATTGCTGCAGCATGGTGCGCACACAATTTGGAGTATTTTTACTCATCGTTTTTAATTTTTCAATTTTTTTCTATATTCAAGGGTCTACAGTTGAAACTGGAAAACATACATTGGTCTGAACATTTTGTTGTCTCCAGTTGCAGATAACAGAAGTTTTCTGTATTTGGATTTAAGGCCTGAACATTAAGGAGAGCAAGAGGCATGATTGAATAGAATGCACTGGAGTGATATGGTGTATGGGGGTACTGTTGAATAGGATAAAACAGGGTATATGATACATTAAATTTAAAGCATGGAATAGTCTGTGCTACTTGGATTTGGATTGTATTCTATGGTTTCATTTTATCATAAATGACAGCAAGAGGCTGAATGTGTGCAAATGATTCCATTGTTTTCCTGGTGCTGTCTCTCTGAGGTGGGAAAGGAAAAAAAACAAGGAATCTTCATCATCCTTGTTATATGCTCAGTGCTTCAATTTCTGCCATTTTCAGATTAGCATAGAATTAATGGACTTATGTTAATTCATTGCTCCTTACTGCTAACAATAAAAGAGATTTTGTTTTCACATTTATTTCAGCCATGATTTGAATGTTTATGAAAGTGGTGATGATAGTTGAGCATTTCACGTAATCATGTCAGCTAGTAAGAACTGAGAGCATTTTTATTTTAATATTTGGTTTTCAGTATTGTGATATTTGTTTGTGGAGATGAAATCTTATTCAGAGAATGGTGTATGCAAATCAAGCACACGTCATCATGAGTCCTTCAGTCAGCATAATCTCTGCTGACCACATGTTGTCCCATTTACTTTGAGGGTTATGTGGAACTGGTTAGGTTTGAGGATATGTGTGAGTGGGGAAATGGGATGTATGCACTTAGTCCAATCCATAGTAATAGGAACAGTTAGAAAGAATGGCTAGAGAAGGTATTAATTTGTTGAATGTTCAGTACAAGGGACTTTTAGTAGTAATTTTGTAGTTTTTGCATCTCTGTCCATTGATTAAGTAGCAGAAAAAATACTAAAGATAAATGTTTACTCATGCTTTGTTCATCAGCTTCCTGAAAGTACACAAAATGAATTGTGAACATTAACTGGAACTCTTACTTATTCTAATGTTTTTTATCATATCAATTTTCTTAGGCACATTCCTATTTAGTTTTCCTGTTTTAAAATTTGAGTATGGACTTTATAATAATTACATAAAGATTCCTTGGATAGAGTGTGTTACTTTTACTAACATGTTTACCATTTTTGGTGTTAATCAATCTGGAGGAGAGTGAGGCTGAGGGGAACCCTGGTTGTGGCTGGCTTGCAGAGCCTGCCAGTGGCTGCGACACCCTTCTTCTTACTGATCTCAACGAGCATCCCCACAGTCACTCAGCTTCTGTGGTGGGAGTTACAAACTGTCATGTGCATGAATGAAGAATGGTTTTACTTGTTCTGAGCATGTTTACTATATGGTATTTCATTAAATGTTTACATAGATGTGTGATATGGTTTGTAGATAAGTCTAAAAAATCTTGCTGTATAATAGTATACTATATAGTACATGTTGAAAAATGATATAACTGTAGGATGCTTATCACTTTTCTGTGTGAGCCTCATCATCCACTACCTAGGCTGGATTTGATAGAAATTTAAAACAGAAGAGTACAGACACCAGACCATGAATAAACAAGCAGTTAACTTTGTAAATCGGCAGTGTCCTCCATTACACTCATGCCAACTGGTACCACTGGTCCAAAGTCTGCAGTCTTTATCCAGCTGTACATGTTTTGTTTCAATAATGTTTTAAGACTGTAACTCAAAACTGCAAGTAAGTTTTCTTTTTTATAATCTACTTTCATATTCCATTGTTTAACATTTTTTGATACTTCTCTCATTAATGATTAGGAAGAATGTTTTTGATAAAAATTTTTGTTTTTAGACAAAATTAAAGCATATAATTCTATAAACACTTTTGCTGGAAGAATCCACGTTTTTTGCATGCCCAGCCTCAGGTGGTGCATTTGCACTTTCATAAACTTGAATCCTTTATAGGAAGGTGTGTAATCTGCAACTAATTCAATTTGAATGTGTTAAATAGTACCTTTTCTCATGATTACATATGAGACTGCCAGAGCAAGATAGCCCTCCTTTATTTATCCTGGCATGACTGTTCAATGGATTATTTTTGAAGTGATGACCACTGCAAAAATGTTAAAACTCCCTCCCCATACAATACAAATATGGAATTACTATCTCTTGCTGCATTATCACAGAGGAGGAGCATAAGACTATCTTTGACCACCTTGAACCCAAGTTTAATTTTCTCTCCCTTGCTGATGCAGGCATTTACCCAGAATTTGGTCGAGGAAGTGAAATCTGAACTTGCCAAGATAATGTTGAAAAGCTCAGAGCAAGGAATGATACATAAGAAAACATTGTATGAGCCAATTTGGTGTAACAGTCAGCTTTACTGACTGTAAGGCATTCATGGGTCACCCAGGGTCAAGCCCACATGGGTTCGAACTCTGGCCATGGCAGTTGGTCCGCAATCAGCCCAACTGTTCATTTTTCTGAAGGAACTGGTAGATAAATTGGGTACATCAGGTGTGTGATGTCCCCATGGTTGTTTAATTTGCTTAAGGATGGGTTGATTAGGGAGGTAAATGCATGAGTTTTGGAGAGAGAGGTGAGTATGCTGTCTGTTAGGGACGAGAGGACCCGGGAAGTTAGTTAATTGTTGTTTGCTAATGATACACCACTGGTGCTGAATTGAGTGAGAAACTGCAGAAGTTCACAACTAAGTTTTGAAAAGTGTGTGAAAGGAGAAAGTTAAAAGTAAATGTGAATAAGAGCAAGGTTATTAGAGTCAATAGGGCTGAGGGACAAGTAAGTTGGTATGTAAGTTTGAATGGACAAAAACTTGAGGAAGAAGTGTTTTACATATCTGGGAGTGGACTTAGTAGTGAATGGAACCATAGAAGCAGAAATGAGTCATAGGGTGGGGAAGGGGATAAAGGTTCTGGGAGCAGTGAAGAATGTGTGGAAAGAGAAAACATTATCTCAGAGCAAAAATGGGTATGAAGCATAGGCTATAGGTAGGGTTGTACAAAGGAGGGTGGATGTGTTAGAAATGAAATGTTTGAGGACAATATGTGGTGTGAGGTGGTTTCATCAAGTAAGTAATGAAAGGGTAAGAGAGATGTGTGGCAATAAAAAGAGTGCAGTTGAGAGAGCAGAAGAGAGTGTGTTGAAATGGTTTGGACATATGGAGAGCATAAGTGAGGAAAGGTTGACAAAGAGAATATATGTGTCAGAGGTGGAGGGAACAAGGTGAAGCAGGAGACCAAATTGGAGGTTGACGGATGGAGTGAAAAAGATTTGGAGGGATCGGGTCCTGAACATACAGGAGGGTGAGAGGCATGCAAGGAATAGAATGAATTGGAATGTTGTGGTATAACGGGGTCAACGTGCTGCCAATGGACTGAACCAGGGCGTGTAAAATATCCAGGGTAAACCATGGAAAGATCTGCTGATCTGTTGGGCCTGGATGTGGATAGGGAGCTGTGGTTTCGGTGCATAGCACATGACGCCTCTCACACTCTTATATGTTCAGACCCTAATTGCTCAAAATCTTTTTCACTCCATCCTTCCATTTCCAGTTTGGTCTCCTGCTTCTCCTTGTTCCCTCCACCTCTGACACATATATCCTCTTTGACAATCTTTCCTTACTCATTCTCTCCATATATCCAAACTATTTCAACACACCATCTTCTGCTCTCTCAAGCACACTCCTTTTATTTCCACACATCTCTCATACCCTTTCATTATTTACTCGATCAAACCACCTCACACTGCATAATGTCCTCAAACATTTCATTTCCAACACATCCACCCTCATCCATTCAGCCATATCTATAGACCATGCCCATATAACATCGTTGGAACTACTATTCCTTCAAACATACCCATTTTTGCTCTCCAAGATAACATTCTCTCCTTCCACACATTCTTCGTTACTCCCAGAACTTTTGCCCCCTCCCCCACCCTGTGACTCACTTATGCTTCCATGGTTTCATTCACTGCTAAGTCCACTTCCAGATATCTAAAACACTTCACTTCCTCAAATTTTTCTCTTCAAATTTACATCCCGATTAACTTGTCTCTCAACCCTACTAAACATAATAACCTTGTTCTTATTCACATTTACTCTCAACTTTCTCCTTTCACACACTTTTCCAAACTCAGTCACCAACTTCTGCAGTTTCTCACTCAAATGGGCTACCAGAGCTTAATCGACGGCAAACAACAACTGACTCACTTCCCAAGCCCTCTCATCCCCAATGGACTGCATACTTGCCCCTCTCCAAAACTGTTGCATTTACATCCCTAACAACCCCATCCATAAACAAATTAAACAACCATTGAGACATCATACATTCCTGCCGCAGACTGATGTTCACTGTGAACCAATCACTCCCCTGCCTTCCTGCTCGTACACATGACTTACATCCTTGGTAAAAATTTTTGACTGCTTCCAAAAACTTACCTCCCTCACCATATACTCTTAAGACCCTCCACAAAGCATCTCTATCAACCCTACATATGCTTTCTTCAGATCCATAAATGCTACATACAAATCCATCTGTTTTTCTTAGTATTTCTCAAATACATTCTTCATAGCAAACACCTTATCGACACATCCTCTTCCACTTCTGAAACCACACTGCTCTTCCCCAGTCTAATGCTGTGTACATGCTTTCACCCTAACAATCAATAGCCTTCCATATGATTTTCCAGGAACACTCAACAAACTTATGCCTCTGTAGTTTGAGCACTCACCTTTATCCCCTTTGCCTTTGTACAATGGCGCTATGCATGCATTCCTCCACTCCTCAGGCACTTCACCTCGATCCATACATAAATTGAATATCCTTAACAACCAATCAAAAACACAGTCACCCCCTTTCTTGATAAATTCTACTGCAATACCATCCAAACCTGCCGCCCTGCTGGATTTCATCTTTCACAAAGCTTTCACTACCTCTTCTCTCTTGACCAAACCAATTTCCCTGACCCTCTCCCTTCACACACCACCCCTGACCAAAACATCCTGTACTGTGATGGTTCATATGTTCAAGTACAGAGAAAAATCTCATAGATTGCTACTGATTTTTACACAAATATATCTTTTTGTTTGTTTATCTTTCTTTTTTGCCATTTTCACAATGTTTGGTAAATGATTGTTTTGATTTGGTCAGTGGGTCTCTAGGCCTGTTATCTGCTGAGATCATTAAATCCATCAGTGTTAAGTTATAAGTACCAGATGAAAAAATCTGAACATCCCCTTTGGGTGTTAAAGGTACTATAAGACCACATACTTTCTACCTGTGGCCATGTCCTAGACGTTCCACTTTATGTTCACTTTTTTTTTCAGCCAAGCCGTCCTGAAAGTCCAACACTTTCCCTGAAATCAGCCCAGTCTGACTCCTCAGGTCCTAGCACCTTATCCATAACACATTCAGAGTCTGCAGCCTCAGCCTTGTGTGGATCATTGCAGCATTGGATGCCAAACTCTGCTTGGGTCTTAAGTTGGAAAACAAAACTCCCTCTACAGACAATCATGAGGTTATTACAAGTCCTGGTTCCTCAGGTGGAAAAAATCTGCATTGATAAGTGAGTTTGAGAATTATTTTCCCCTTCAAAAACGTGTATTGTTCAATTTTGAAGTGAGTTTATCTTTCCAAATCTTTTCCAGATGTGCTGGACACAACAACTTTTTAACTACACTAATGTAAACTCAACAGTAGTGCATAGAACGTTTTGCTGAATTATTCTTTGGTTAGCAGTGATACAAATTTCAGTTTTTTATTCATATTGTTTGTAAGGTTTTTACCAACATAACAGATAGAAAATCTTACAATAACATCTCAACTTTATATGATTAAGCATTAGTCTTTAGTACTGTATAAATTGTACGACTGATAGTTTTTTTATTTTAGCTTATAAGGTTATTATAATAAAGTTTATCACTTCTTGTGCAGGGGTTTGACAGATGAAAGTGAGATTTTACGGTTCCTTCAGCATGGCACGTTGGTGGGGCTGCTGCCTGTTCCCCATCCTATTCTTATCCGCAAATATCAAGCTAATGCAGGAACAGCCACTTGGTTCAGAACATACATGTGGGGCATCATTTACCTCAGGTATTAATCCTACTGGTTGATGCAATTCATGATGAACATGACAGTTAGTTGGTTCTAAGATAGGTAAAACTTGAAATTGTTATTATTCACCATCTAGAACAGCTGAGTGCATTCAGATTTCAGGGTATGTATTTTTCAGATGTGTGTTTGTGTGTATGTGAGTGTCACATACACTACATCTTATATGCAAGACACCATTGCAAACACAAACAGATCACAAACAATGAAAACACTCATGAAATGCAATTCATTACACTACACAGAACGAACTACAACATAACCAACACCTACCTACTACCCCCTTCAACCTATCCTCCCAGATAATGTCCCCAGCTGCAGAATCTGACCAACAAGCCCAACACTTATCAGTTTGGAGATTTCGTTGCCCACCATCATCCAGGATCACCAATACACCTGAAATTCCTGAGGCGAACCACACAGAAATCAACATTCTCATTCTATGCAACCAGCTTCCCAAGCCTCCACCTCCAACCTTACCAGATATTAATTTTTTCACATTAGCACAACACATAAGAACCACTTACAGCAAGCTCTATCTTTACTACATACCTAGTCTCATAACTATATCTTACCTAGAAACCCACAAAACCACCAAAAACTGTGCACAGAATACAGGAAAGCAGATAGGCTTGCATTCACACAGTATGTGGAATCCAAGCACCAAAATTTCACTATACATGTATCATGCCATCTCACATTACATCACTGACCAAGTGAGCAAAAAGCACATACCACAAGAACATAAAAAGAAATACACCGTCTCATACATTTAGAAATTTCAAAGTTGTTATGTCTTCCTTTTTTCTTCCATTGTAGGCAATTTCATGGTTGCTGCTTGGTTTGCATGTAGCTTAGTTTCCAAACTTCTCTTACTGTCTTGTGTTATCAGCAGCTGAATCTTCTCCAGTTTATTAATATATCTTTTCAAGTGGATTGACCTTGTCTAATATATGCTATATACACTTCTCTGAACACATCCATGTCCATACATTAGAAAGCAGTTATTCCTTGACAGTCCTTTTAATGTTATGCTTTAGAGATGAGCTGGATACTGTCAACCCCCAGGTCCCTTTAACATGCAAATACTACAAGTTGTTCCCTCCAAGATGATAAGTGTATTAAGGTCATCTCTCCATATCCCAACTTCATCTTACTCTTTGATTAAACTTGATTAGCCATTTACCTGACTGCAGCTAGATCTTGTCTAGGTCCCTTTGGGAGTGTTTACAATCCTGGTACCTGCTTTCCTCATAATTTTAGTATCCTTGACTAACAAATTCATGCATGATTCCAGTCCCTCTAGCAAGTTCACTGCATAGATCAGAAGTAACTGTGGCCACCAAAGACCAAGCCAAGTAGGGTTGCAGTACCCAGTAAATTCGATGCAAAGGAGCTGACAATATTTTGAAATGACTTCAATTAACAACTTAATTAAATATCATAAAGATGACTATCTCGGAAAGCAAAAATGGGTATGTTTGAAGGAATAGTGGTTCCAACAATGTTGTATGGTTTCAAGACATGGGCTATGGATAGAGTTGTGTGCAGGAGGGTGGATGTGCTAGAAATGAGATGTTTGAGGACAATATGTGGTGTGAGGTGGTTTGATCAAGTAAGTAATAATAGGGTAAGAGAAGTGTGCAGTAATAAAAAGAGTGTGGTTGAGAGAGCAGAAGAGGGTGTTTTGAAATGGTTTGGTCACATGGAGAGAATGAGTAAGGAAAGATTGACAAAGAGGATATATGTGTCAGAGGTGGAGGGAACGAGAAGTGGGAGACCAAATTGGAGGTGGAAAGATGGAGTGAAAAAGATTTTGAGTGATCGGGGCCTGAACACGCAGGAGGGTGAAAGGCGTGCAAGGAATTGAGTGAATTGGAATGATGTGGTATACTGGGGTTGATGTGCTGTCAATGGATTGAACCAGGGCATGCGAAGCATCTGGGGTAAACCATGGAAAGTTCTGTGGGGCCTGGATGTGGAAAGGGAGCTGTGGTTTCAGTGCATTATTACATGACAGCTAGAGACTGAGTGTGAATGAATGGGGCCTTTGTTGTCTTTTCCTAGCGCTACCTCGCACACATGAGGGGAGAGGAGGTTGTTATTTCATGTGTGGCGAGAGGGCAATGGGAATGAGTAAAGGCAGACAGTATGAATTATGTACATGTGTATATATGTATATGTCTGTGTGTGTATATATATGTATACGTTGAGATGTATAGGTATGTATATTTGTGTGTGTGGACGTGTATGTATATACATGTGTATGTGGGTGGGTTGGGCCATTCTTTCGTCAGTTTCCTTGCGCTACCTGGCTAACGCAGGAGACAGAGACAAAGCAAAATAAATGAATAAATAATTAAAGATGACTAAATGATATTTTAACACCAGATTTGTATTCAGCATGAAAGAATACTTCTTATAATGAGTTTTTAAAGGAAATTTATTTTTCTGAGAAAAATGCCAAAAATTAAAGGGTATTTTTTTGCTCAAAAAATATTTTGTTTTAAAATTGAAAGATAAGATATTGGAACATTCTATACTTGAAATAATCATGTAAAATATATCATAATGTCCTCAATTGCCAATATGTACTCGGTAAATACTATGCAAATGAGCAGAAAATATTTTGAAATGACTTCATTTAACAGCTTGATTAAATGTCATAAAGACGATTAAGTGATATTTTAACACCAGATTTGGATTCAGCATGAAAAATACTTCTTATAATGGGTTTTTAAAGGAAATCTATTTTTCTGAGAAAAATGCCAATGATTGAAGGGTATTTTTTAGCTCAAAAAAACTTTTTATCTTAAAATTGAAAGATAAGATATTGAAACACTTCTATACTTGAAATAATCATGTGAAATATATCATAATCTCAGTTGCTGATACGTACTCGGTAAATACAATGCAAAGAAGCAGAATATATTTTGAAATTACTTTATTTAACAGTTTAATTGAATGTCATAGAGATGACTAAATGTTAATTTAACACCAGATTTGTATTCAGCAAGAAAAATACTTCTTGTAATGAGTCGTTAAAGGAAATCTATTTTTATGAGATATATACCAAAAATTTTTTAGCTCAAAAACTTCTTGTTTCAAAATTTAAAGACAAGATATTCAAAAATTTCTATACTTGAAGTATTCATGGAACATATATTTTAATCCTCTCATTTACCAATTCATAGCCAGTAAGTACAACGGAAAGGGTCAGAAAATATTTTAAAATTGACTTCACTTAACAGCTTAATAATGCCATGAAGCTGACTCAACGATATTCAAACCCAGATTTGTTTTCAGCATGAAAAAATACTTCTTATAATGACTTTTTAAAGGAAATTATTTTCTGAGAAAAATGCAAAAAGTTCAGGGTATTTTTTAGCTCAAAGACTTTTTGTTTCAAAATTGAAAGATAAGATATTCAAACACTTCTATACTTGAAATAATCATGAAAAATATATCATCATGCTCTCAGTTACTATTACATATTAAGTAAATACAATGCAAAGAAACAGAAATATTTTAAGATTGACTTCATTTAACAGCTTAATTAGGTGTCATTAAGAGGACTAAATCTTATAACAACAGATTTGTATTCAGCATGAAAAGTACTTCTTATAATGAGATTTTAAAGGAAATCTTATTTTCTGAGAAAAATACCAAAAATTGAAGGTAATAGTTACAGTGGTGTATCTAGGGTATGACAGGTGACCTGGGCGCCACTTGAAGGTGGGCGCAACTTAATAGGTTTGTTTTTTGACATGTGGTACCTGATTGACATTTTTAATGGTTTGGTTTTGTGAATTTAAAAAGAAACTCACCTACTTTTCAACTATAGTAACATCTGCTACCATCAGTTGCATTACCGCTTCAACATTACAATTTTGATCAAATAAGTCTACCTTTAAATCTTTAAGAATTTATATAAATTTAAGTGTGGCCTAACTCTTCAACAGTTTATAATTACACTGTATATATTTTTATATACATCCTCTGTATGTACATTTTTAATCAAGCCAGGGGTGCAATTTCAGTGCTTGCCATAGGCACTATTTCCCCTAGATACACCCCTGATTCTAGCATGTCAGTTTCTAAAAGATGGAACAGAAGAAGCCAAGCATGCTCATCCTCCTTGAAGGCTCTGATTGGGGTGTCTAAATGTGTGTGGATGTAACCAAGATAAGAGAGGACAGATACTTACCATAGTATGTTTGAGAAAAGAAACCTGGATGTTTTGGCTCTGAGTGAAACAAAGCTGAAGGTTAAAAGGGAAGAAAGGTTTGGAAATGCTCTAGGAGTAAAGAATCAATTAACAAATTTTCCTATTTCACACAGGCCATTTAGGCTTGGACAAATTCATAAAATTGAAGGTTTTCTGGCTCTCTTCTTTAGGGCTTACAAATTTGTTTGAGACGAAAACCTTTCTTTTAAAGACATTATTTATATTTTTATATTATTTATTTTGCTTTGTCGCTGTCTCCCGCATTAGCGAGGTAGCACAAGGAAACAGACGAAAGAATGGCCCAACCCACCCACATACACATGTATATACATACACGTCCACACATGCAAATATACATACCTATACATCTTAATATAAGTATGACTCATGGTGAGGTGCCTGAGGATTGGCGGAATGCGTGCATAGTGCCATTGTACAAAGGCAAAGGGGATGAGAGTGAGTGCTCAAATTACAGAGGTATAAGTTTGTTGAGTATTCCTGGCAAATTATATGGGAGGTTATTGATTGAGAGGGTGAAGGCATGTACAGAGCATCAGATTGGGGAAGAGCAGTGTGGTTTCAGAAGTGGTAGAGGATGTGTGGATCAGGTGTTTGCTTTGAAGAATGTATGTGAGAAATACTTAGAAAAGCAAATGGATTTGTATGTAGCATTTATGGATCTGGAGAAGGCATATGATAGAGTTGATAGAGATGCTCTGTGGAAGGTATTAAGAATATATGGTGTGGGAGGCAAGTTGTTAGAAGCAGTGAAAAGTTTTTATCGAGGATGTAAGGCATGTGTACGTGTAGGAAGAGAGGAAAGTGATTAGTTCTCAGTGAATGTAGGTTTGCGGCAGGTGTGTGTGATGTCTCCATGGTTGTTTAATTTGTTTATGGATGGGGTTGTTAGGGAGGTGAATGCAAGAGTTTTGGAAAGAGGGGCAAGTATGAAGTCTGTTGGGGATGAGAGAGCTTGGGAAGTGAGTCAGTTGTTGTTCGCTGATGATACAGCGCTGGTGGCTGATTCATGTGAGAAACTGCAGAAGCTGGTGACTGAGTTTGGTAAAGTGTGTGAAAGAAGAAAGTTAAGAGTAAATGTGAATAAGAGCAAGGTTATTAGGTACAGTAGGGTTGAGGGTCAAGTCAATTGGGAGGTGAGTTTGAATGGAGAAAAACTGGAGGAAGTGAAGTGTTTTAGATATCTGTGAGTGGATCTGGCAGCGGATGGAACCATGGAAGCGGAAGTGGATCATAGGGTGGGGGAGGGGGCAAAAATTCTGGGAGCCTTGAAGAATGTGTGGAAGTCGAGAACATTATCTCGGAAAGCAAAAATGGGTATGTTTGAAGGAATAGTGGTTCCAACAATGTTGTATGGTTGCGAGGCGTGAGCTATGGATAGAGTTGTGCGCAGGAGGATGGATGTGCTGGAAATGAGATGTTTGAGGACATTGTATGGTGTGAGGTGGTTTGATCGAGTAAGTAACGTAAGGGTAAGAGAGATGTGTGGAAATAAAAAGAGCGTGGTTGAGAGAGCGGAAGAGGGTGTTTTGAAATGGTTCGGGCACATGGAGAGAATGAGTGAGGAAAGATTGACCAAGAGAATATATGTGTCGGAGGTGGAGGGAACGAGGAGAAGAGGGAGACCAAATTGGAGGTGGAAAGATGGAGTGAAAAAGATTTTGTGTGATCGGGGCCTGAACATGCAGGAGGGTGAAAGGAGGGCAAGGAATAGAGTGAATTGGAGCGATGTGGTATACCAGGGTTGACGTGCTGTCAGTGGATTGGATCAGGGCGTGTGGGGCGTCTGGGGTGAACCGTGGAAAGCTGTGTGGGTATGTATATTTGCGTGTGTGGACGTGTGTATATATATGTGTATGGGGGTGGGTTGGGCCATTTCTTTCGTCTGTTTCCTTGCGCTACCTCGCAAACGCAGGAGACAGTGACAAAGCAAAAAAAAAAAAAAAAAATACATCTTAACGTATACATATATCTACACACACAGACATATACATATATACACATGTACATCATTCATACTGTCTGCCTTTATTCATTCCCATCGCCACCCTGCCACACATGAAATAACAACTCCCTCCCCCTCATGTGTGCGAGGTAGCGCTAGGAATGCAACAAAGTCCCCATTCGTTCACACTCAGTCTCTAGCTGTCATTTAATAATGCACCGAAACCACAGCTCCCTTTCCACATCCAGGCCCCACAGAACTTTCCATTGTTTACCCCAGACGCTTCACATGCCCTGGTTCAATCCATTGACAGCACGTCAACCCTGGTATACCACATCGTTCCAATTCACTCTATCCCTTGCACGCCTTTCACCCTCCTGCATGTTCAGGCCCTGATCACTCAAAATCTTTTTCACTCCATCTTTCCACCTCCAATTTGGTCTCCCACTTCTCCTCATTCCCTCCACCTCTGACACATATATCCTCTGTCAATCTTTCCTCACTCATTCTCTCCATGTGACCAAACCATTTCAAAACACCCTCTTCTGCTCTCTCAACCATACTCTTTTTATTACCACACATCCCGCTTACCCCATTATTACTTACTCGATCAAACCACCTCACACCACATATTGTCCTCAAACATCTCATTTCCAGCACATCCACCCTCATCCGCACAACTCTATCCATAGCCCACGCCTCGCAACCATACAACATTGTTGGAACCACTATTTCTTCAAACATACCCATTTTTGCTTTCTAAGATAATGTTCTCGACTTCTACACATTCTTCAAGGCTCTCAGAACTTTCGCACCCTCCCCCACCCTATGATTCACTTCCACTTCCATGGTTCCATCCGCTTCCAAATCCACTCCCAGATATCTAAAACACTTCACTTCCTCCAGTTTTTCTCCATTCAAACTTACCTCCAAATTGACTTGACCCTCAACCCTACTGTACCTAATAACCTTGCTCTTATTCACATTTACTCTCAACTTTCTTCTTTCACACATTTTACCAAACTCAGTTACCAGCTTCTCCAGTTTCTCACCCAAAGCAGCCACCAGTGCTGTATCATCAGTGAACAACAACTGACTCACTTCCCAAGCTCTCTCATCCACAACAGACTGCATACTTGCCCCTCTTTCCAAAACTCTTGCATTCACCTCCCTAACAACCCCATCCATAAACAAATTAAACAACCATGGAGACATCACACACCCCTGCCACAAACCTACATTCAATGAGAACCAATCACTTTCCTCTCTTCCTACACGTACACATGCCTTACATCCTCAATAAAAACTTTTCACTGCTTCTAACAACTTTCCTCCCACACCATATATTCTTAATACTTTCCACAGAGCATCTCTATCAACTCTATCATATGCCTTCTCCAGATCCATAAATGCTACATACAAAGCCATTTGCTTTTCTAAGTATTTTTCACATACATTCTTCAGAGGAAACACCTGATCCACACATCCTCTACCACTTCTGAAACCACACTGCTCTTCCCCAATCTGATGCTATGTACATGCCTTTTTTAAAGACATATATGATTAATAACAATTTGTCTTTCTTTCAGAAATGTTGACCCTCCGATATGGTATGATACAGATGTCAAATTGTTCGAAATCCAGCGGGTATAATAACAACAGTTGTGTGTTAGAATTACAAGCTCCAATTCCTGTTTAGAATCTCATGATAGAAAACATTACTTATATTCAGTCTTTTTTTGTATCACTTTTCTGGAAAAACGTGTGCATACATTACACCTGGATATTTTGTATCTTCAGTATATCAGGAAAAAGGAGGCTTTTCTTATTTCACCTATAATTTACAGAAGATACCTTGTATCCACACTTCATTTGCCAACCCTCTTTGTTCGTCTTTGATTATGAATAATGCATTTCTGTTCATGTAATGTTTGGCATATAGTTTTCCTGGCATGGTAATTATTGCATATGTTTGTCTGAATACTGAGGATAGAGCTGTTGATTTATCTAAGGTAAGCAGTAATGAGGCTTGGAGGGCTTTACTTATATTTGGCTATTATTATATCAGAGTCATGTATAAACCCAGGATCTCTTCAGTTTTTTTTATATGTGCTTTAAAAAACTTGAAAAATTTGAATTTTTAGGGTAGGTAAAGAAAAGGTTAGATGTTAAGGGGTTGATAAATTGTTCTGATTTTTGAAGAGAAAATACATCTCTACAGCAGGTAAGAGTCATTATATTTCTTTTTAGCAAAGTTTTATGAAGGACTTCTACAAAGGAGTGTCACTCAAAAATATAGAAGAGTACTAGAATCACGATAGACTGTTTCTGCAAGACATTTTTCTGAGGAATTACGTTAATTAGTGGAGAGTGATCTGGATACCTAGCTACAGGAATGCCAATGATGATTTTATAGATTACGTTGAATATATTCGATGGAACCCATAGAAAGTTCAGTGGGGCTTGGCTGTGGATAGGGACTTGTGGTTTTATTGCACTACACATGACAGCTGGAAAATGGATATAAGCAGATGTGGCGTTTATTCATCTGTTCCTGGAGCTACCTCACTAATGCAGGAAATGGCAATCAAGTACAGAAAAAAATATTAATGAGGCAAAAACTGGATAAGAGGAAGGGTGCAAAGTACAGATATAGAGCTCATAGGGTAGAGTGATGAAGGAATGTGCATGATCCATCTTGCTGCACCAGGAAGAGTAGATATATAATTATTTTCATGTATCTAGTAACTAAGGTCAAATGTTGCATATATATATCACTTTCCTCTCTTCCTCCTCATACACATACCTTACATCCTTGGTAAAAAAAACTTTTCACTGCTTCTAGCAACTCACCTCCCACACCATATACTTTTAAAACCTTCCATAAGGCATATGATAGGGTGGACAGAGATGCTTTGTGGAAGGTTTTAAGGGTATATGGTGTGGGAGGTAAGTTGCTAGAGGCAGTGAAAAGTTTTTTACTAAGGATGTAAGTCATGTGTATGAGTAGGAAGAGAGGAAAAAGATTGGTTCCCAGTGAATGTTGGTTTGCAGCAGGGATGCATGATGTCTCCATGGTTGTTTAATTTGTTTATGGATGGGGTGGTTAGGGAGGTGAATGCAAGAGTTGTGGAGAGTGGGGCAAGTATGCAGTCTGTTGTGGATAAGAGGGCTTGGGAAGTGAGTCAGTTGTTGTTCGCTGATGATACAGCGCTGATGGCAGATTCGGGTGAGAAACTGCAGAAGATGATGACTGAGTTTGGTAAAGTGTGTGAAAGAAGAAAGTTGAGAGTAAATGTGAATAAGAGCAAGGTTATTAGGTTCATTAGGGTTGAGGGACAAGTTAATTGGGAGGTAAGTTTGAGTAGAGAAAAAGTGGAGGAAGTGAAGTGTTTTAGATATCTGGGAGTGGACATAGCAGCGGATGGAACCATGGAAGCGGAAGTTAGTTACAGGGTGGAGGAGGAAGCAAAGGTTCTGGGAGCATCAAAGAATGTGTGGAAGGTGGGAACGTTATCTGGAGAGCAAAAATGGGTATGTTTGAAGGAATAGTGGTTCTAACAATGTTATATGGTTGTGAGGCATGGGGTATAGATAGCGTTGTGCAGAGGAGGGTGGATGTGTTGGAAATGAAATGTTTGAGGACAATATGTGGTGTGAGGTGGTTTGATGGAGTAAGTAATGAAAGGGTAAGAGAGATGTGTGGCAATAAAAAGAGTGTGGTTGAGAGAGCATAAGAGGGTGTGATGAAATGGTTTGGACACTTAGAGAGAATGATTGAGGAAAGAACTTAGAGAGAATGAGTGAGGAAAGATTGACAAAGAAGATATATGTGTCAGAGATGGAGGGAAAAAGGAGAAGTGGGAGACCTAATTGGAGGTGGAAGGATGGAGTGAAAAAGATTTTAAGAAATCAGGGCTTGAACATACAGGAGGGTGAAAGGCGTACAAGAAATAGAGTGAATTAGAACAATGTGGTATACCGGGGTTGACGTACTGTAAATGGATTGAACCAGGGCATGTGAAGCATCTGGGGTAAACCATGAAGAGGTCTGTGGAGCCTGGATGTGGAAAGGGAGCTGTGGTTTCAGTGCATTAACATGACAACAAGAGGCTGTGTGAACGAATGTGGCCTTTTTGTCTGTTTCTGGTGCTGCCTCGCTGGAGGGGGGGATGCTATTTTGTGTGTGGCAGGGTGGCGACGGGAATGGATAAAGGCAGCAAGCATGGATATGTACATGTGTATTTTTTTTTTTTTGCTTTGTCGCTGTCTCCCTTGTTTGCGAGGTAGCTCAAGGAAACAGACGAAAGAAATGGCCTAACCCACCCCCATACACATGTATATACATAAACGTCCAGACATGCAAATATACATACCTATACATCTCAATGTACACATATATATACACACACAGACATATACATATATACACATGTACATAATTCATAGTCTGCCTTTATTTATTCCCATCGCCATCTCGCCACACATGGAATAACATCCCCCTCCCCCCTCATGTGTGCGAGGTAGCACTAGGAAAAGACAACAAAGGCCCCATTCATTCACACTCAGTCTCTAGCTGTCATGTAATAATGCCCGAAACTACAGCTCCCTTTCCACATCAAGGCCCCACAGAACTTTCCATGGTTTACCCCAGACACTTCACATGCCCTGATTCCAATCCATTGATAGCATGTTGACCCCGGTATACCACATCGTTCCAATTCACTCAATTCCTTGCATGCCTTTCGCCCTCCTGCATGTTCAGGCCCCGATCACTCAAAATCTTTTTCACTCCATCTTTCCACCTCCAATTTGGTCTCCCACTTCTCCTCGTTCCCTCCACCTCTGACACATATATCCTCTTTGTCAATCTTTCCTCACTCATTCTCTCCATGTGACCAAACCATTTCAAAACACCCTCTTCTGCTCTCTCAACCACGCTCTTTTTATTTCCACACATCTCTCTTACCCTTATATCACTTACTTGATCAAACCACCTCACACCACATATTGTCCTCAAACATCTCATTTCCAGCACATCCACCCTCCTGCGCACAACTCTATCCATAGCCCACGCCTCGCAACCATACAACGTTTTTGGAACCACTATTCCTTCAAACATACCCATTTTTGCTTTCGGAGATAATGTTCTCGACTTCCACACATTCTTCAAGGCTCCCAGGATTTTCGCCCCTCCCCCACCCTATGATTCACTTCCGCTTCCATGGTTCCATCCGCTGCCAGATCCACTCCCAGATATCTAAAACACTTTACTTCCTCCAGTTTTTCTCCATTCAAACTCACCTCCCAATTGACTTGACCTTCAACCCTACTGTACCTAATAACCTTGCTCTTATTCACATTTACTCTTAACTTTCTTCTTTCACATACTTTACCAAATTCAGTCACCAGCTTCTGCAGTTTCTCACATGAATCAGCCACCAGCGCTGTATCATCAGCGAACAACAACTGACTCACTTCCCAAGCTCTCTCATCCCCAACAGACTGCATACTTGCCCCTCTTTCCAAAACTCTTGCATTCACTTCCCTAACAACCCCATCCATAAATAAATTAAACAACCATGGAGACATCACACACCCCTGCCGCAAACCTACATTCACTGAGAACCAATCACTTTCCTCTCTTCCTACACGTACACATGCCTTACATCCTCGATAAAAACTTTTCACTGCTTCTAACAACTTTCCTCCTACACCATATATTTTTAGTACCCTCCACAGAGCATCTCTATCAACTCTATCATATGCCTTCTCCAGATCCATAAATGCTACATACAAATCCATTTGCTTTTCTAAATATTTCTCACATAAATCCTTCAAAGGAAACACCTGATCCACACATCCTCTACCACTTCTGAAACCACACTGCTCTTCCCCAATCTGATGCTCTGTACATGCCTTCACCCTCTCAATCAATACCCTTCCATATAATTTACCAGGAATACTCAACAAACTTATACCTTTGTAATTTGAGCACTCACTCGTATCCCCTTTGCCTTTGTACAGTGGCACTATGCAAGCATTCCACCAATCCTCAGGCACCTCACCATGAATCATACATACATTAAATAACCTTACCAACCAGTCAACAATCCAGTCACACCCTTTTTTAATAAATTCCACTGCAATACCCTCCAAACCTGCTGCCTTGCCGGCTTTCATCTTCCGCAAAGCTTTTACTACCTCTTCTCTGTTTACCAAATCATTTTCCCTAACCCTCTCACTTTGCACACCACCTCAACCAAAGCACCCTATATCTGCCACTATATCATCAAACACATTCAACAAACCCTCAAAATACTCACTCCATCTCCTTCTCACATCACCACTACTTATTATCACCTCCCCATTAGCCCCCTTCACTGAAGTTCCCATTTACTCTCTTGTCTTATGCACTTTATTTACCTCCTTCAAGAACATCTTTTTATTTTCCCTAAAATTTAATGATACTCTCTCACCCCAACTCTCATTTGCCCTCTTTTTCACCTCTTGCACCTTTCTCTTGACCTCCTGCCTCTTTCTTTTATACATCTCCCACTCATTTGCATTTTTTCCCTGCAAAAATTGTCCAAATGCCTCTCTCTTCTCTTTCACTAATAATCTTACTTCTTCATCCCACCACTCACTACCCTTTCTAGTGAATATATGTATATTTCTGTGAATGTATATGTATATGTATGTATGTATACATTGAAACATATATGTATGTATATGTGCGTGAGGGCGTTTATGTATATAAATGTGTATGTGGGTGGGTTGGGCCATTTCTCATGTGTTTCCTTGCACTACCTGGCTAATGCAGGAAATGGCAGTTAAGTATAATATAAAAATGAAAATATATAAATGCATATTACAGGAAAGAGAGTTATTCAAAAGTTTTGGAGTACTTTGGGAGAATCTTAGGAATTTCTAAAACCTGGGGACTTAAACTAGATGGGTAAAATTTTAGAATTATGGGAATGTACCAAATGTTTGAGATGAACCTTGTGAGAAAATTTCCAAGTGATTCCAATCTTTGAAGCTTTTTATATCTGTCATGTCTTCATGATTCTTTTCTCCCTTGTTTGATGAGAGTGAAGAGTAGTCACAGAAGGGTGTATGTTATATGGTGTCTGTAAGCACAGGCAATTTAAGGTGAATGTGAGTAAAAGTAAAGTGATAGTCTTTGAGAGGAAACAGAGTAAAGGCATAGATTTTGCAAGGCCTATGAAGTGAGAGAAGAAAGTGTACTAAACTGTTGTTATAAGATATGAGGGAAGAAAGAAGTGACTGAATTTCAGAATTTGGAAGCTATCTAGGGTAAGTTTGGTGATATGAAAGGAGAGGTAAGGGAGAGAGTAGTACAGGGTAGAATAATTGCCACACCCTTCTTATACCTCATCAAGAAGTCCCAGCTTCCCTCAAAAGTCCATGATCATGGCAGCAGAAAGGTGGCTTCCACTCACCTTTTTCTAAGGTCCCTCTGGTTGAGAGGACTTTGGTTATAGAAGGTTGTGGGGCTGTGTCAGTAGGTTTCCTGCTGATTAATGAATTTGATTCTGTAAGATAAGAAATAATTCCTCTCGAGTTCAAAACTTATTTTCGTATGAATTGTCAGTATATAATCGTAGGACCCTTTTTATGGGGCTCCTACAGCTATGAGGCTGCATTCCAAGCAAGAGTAGGGAAATGATGGATCCCTTGGGAAAAATAAAGTTCCTGACAAGACTGTACCCACATGTCATTTAGAGATGAATCTTTGTTAAACATGGCTTCTTGCTTGCTATGTAACCACTTGTAGGCAGGGTCTGGGAACACCTTTTTATGTATTAGAGTATTCATTCATATGGATGGATGGCTTTGGTAGTGAGATTTTTTAGTTTTTCAGTTGCAAGGATAAATAATTAATTTGACCATATCATACTGTAATGGAAATTACAAAGACATTAGTAACCTTATCTAAGATGTTATGTATTACTGAAACAAAGATTATCAAGGGAAAGAGCCCAGATTTAATTCAAAACCAATTGTTTGTAAGAAGAAAGAGAGCTCCAGAGTTTTTGTATATATGGATATGCAGTTTTGTCTTTTGTCCAAAGTATACTTTCTTTCTCTTCTTGATTTGCCACCACTCTTGTTACTGTACTGTAAGTTAACAAGCATTATTAAATCTGTTTACATATAGAATACCACTGAAAGTGGACATATAAAGAGAGTCATTATATTATAATTATTTAATGTCCTCATTTCCATTGCTGTTTACGTGTGGTGAATGAAGTGTATGCAGCTATTATCTTGTTATGTTTTAAAATACTGAATAGATACCATTATATTCACTTAATTTTTTGAAGTTCAGGTATAATAATTTAGCTTTTAAGCTTTAATAGATGACATTTTAAATTAGTCATAATTGTTATTATACTGAGAAAGTAATTATAAAAGACTCAAATGTATTAGTCATCTTTATTATTTGCACTAATGTTTGAGTTTTCAACCCCTTTATTCAAATCTTAGTTTACAGTATCATTGAAATATGTTTGCACAGATCAATACTTAATAGTAATGTAAAGGCTGGCAAAGATGTAGGACTAAGATATCTGATGCCCATTAAGTAATAAAATAATTTGTCAGAAATTTTTTTATACAACTTCAGCCAAGATTGTACATTATAGCATTCATTGACTTTCCATTGGCATTCCACTGACATTCCACTGCTAATATGAAACAATGACAGACCACTTGTCCATCATAGTAGTTGGGTAATGATTTTTTTTTATAATTTTTTTTTTATATTTTTATAACATACTCGATGATATACATCTGGTTAGCATTAGGGTATTTTGCATAATATTATTAGTCTTAGCCTATTCATATATTTAATAACCTCCATGGAGTTCTTTGTATAAGGATATATCTGGTTTTTCATATTCTCATCCATTATTGCTGTTTCTTGGTATGACCATCACGTACCATAATGTATACTATAAATACAGATTTTGAACTGACAGAAGATTTTCTCAAAATGCTGAATTATATATGAGCTCCAGGAACTTCTACAGGAAAACTTTGGCTCTATTAGTATACAATATACCAAAGCAGTCACCTTGTATCACAGATAATTATGCCTTGGTTTTAAGTGGTTATCATTTGACTCAACAGACAAAATTTTGCACTTTGTGTGATGTCTATCTCTTTTGTTTACTACAACATTTGTTTACTAAAAAGCAGCCATTTATTTTATTCAATTGAGTAATATTTCAAAAATTGTAGTAAGAGGCATACAAAATATAAACTGTTATGTAAGGAAATACTGACATCCAGAATGTGTTAGGTTAAAATATAAGGATTAGTAAAATGTAAGAAATCACTGGTCATTAAAAAGATGTATAAAGCAACAGTAATGATAATTATCACAGGAATTTAGTAAATTAAGTAGTAAGTTTACTTTCCTTCTTTATGTTTGGCATACATTTTTGTGTAACTTGGGTAATTCAATAAGAGTGATCAGAACTGTAAGATGTTCATGAATTTTTCTTCTTATCACAGTCCTCTACAGCTCGAGAATGATCAAGCACTTTGTATTTTCAAACTTGGGTACCTTTTTATCTTCTTAAAGACTGAATGTATATTTTTGACATAATATGATCATTACCAATAATAGAGTAGTAACAACAAGTTTTAGCTAAATCTCTGAACTTTTAATATGATTGAAAATATGCTAGATTTGTTTAACAATATGGTTTATTGTAATAATTCCTTTTTATGTAAATAAGTACTGTAGCTAGTACATATATATCCTTAGACTTAGGGATATTAATTGAGGCAATTTATGTAAAATAACACTAAGTGATATTTTTAGGAATCCATCCAATATCAGGGTGTATCCAAACCCCTAGATTGTATACTTATGCCAGTCCCTTATCAAATATAAACACACAAACATTTATATTAGTAAAAGTCTAATTCACTTCAAATTTTCTGTTAAATTCCCATCATACCTCACTTTCACTATAAATATTAACTGTCAGAAACCTAAGAACCTTGTGAATACTTTTTACTGGGAATAGAGTTATCCAGTCAAAATAAGGTAAATGTAAGTTTACTTTTGAGTACAGTCTCCAGAAATAATCCAACAATTACCATTCAAAATAAGACTTCCATGCATCTGGTTTTATTTTCAAAACAAATCCTTTTACCCTCTTAGTGGTAGTAATATCATATGTCTGACAGCACGGTATAATCACAGAATTCAGATGACATTATTTTCCATCAAAGTTACCATGTGGTACTGCTTGCTGTCCTTGTGTTTAGAAACATTATTCCTGTTCCAGTTGATATTTTTCCTCTACCAATAATTATGGATAATAATAAGCTATTCCAGGAAGAAAAAGCTCATATATTTGCTTGGAAACATGAAAATATGTCTACAAATGAGATTTCAGGACATACTGGTAGGGCTGAGTTCACCATTAAGACACTTATTTTTCCTTTTAATATCATCTCTCCTAAAAAGCTGGGTCTAATCTCCCAAGAAAGACTAAGAAGGTGACTAGTAACCTGATGGAGCATGAGTTGTCAAGAGTCACCTCACTGGTCTTCCTAAGTTGAAAAGATACAGCTTTTTGGGGAGGGATGCCGTACAAGAAAAAAAAAGTCAAAATGGTGAACTTAACCCTACCAATACATCTATCTATCTATCTATATTTATTTATTCATTTATTTATTTATTATACTTAGTCGCTGTCTCTCCGCGTTAGTGAGGTAGCACAAGGAAACAGATGAAAGGAAGACCCAACCCACCCACATACACATGTATATACATAAACGCCCACACATGCACATATACATACCTATACATTTCAACATATACATACACAGATACTTACATAAACTTAGTCGCCGTCTCCCGCATTAGCGAGGTAGCGCAAGGAAACAGACAAAAGAATGGCCCAACCCACCTACATAAACATATATATACATAAACACCCACATGCACATGTGAACGAATGTGGCCCTTGTTGTCTTTTCCAAGCACTACCTCGCATGCACATGAAACAGCAACCCCCCCCCCACAAGCACGCACGTGCGAGGTAGTACTAGGAAAAGACAACAAGGGCCACATTCGTTCACACTCACTCTCCAGCTGTCATGTGTAATGCACCAAAACCATAGCTCCCTTTCCACATCCAGGGCCCACAAAACTTTCCATGGTTTACCTCAGACCCTTCACATGCCCTGGTTCAATCCATTGACAGTACGTCCACCCCAATACACCACATCATTCCATTTCACTCTATTCCTTGCACGCCTTTCACCCTCCTGTATGTTCAGGGCCGATCGCTCAAAATCTTTTACGCTCCATCCCTCCTGCTCCAATTTGGTGTCCCACTTCTCCTTGTTCCCTCCACCTCTGACACATATATCTTCTTTGTCAATCTTTCCTCACTCATTCTCTCCATGTGACCAAACCCATTTCAGTACACCCTTTTCTGCTTTCTCAACCACATTCTTTTTATTACCACACATCTCTCTTACCCTTTCTTTACTTAGTCAATCAAACCACCTCACATCACATACTGTCCTCAAACATTTCATTTCCAACACATCCACCCTCTTCCACACAACTCTATCTATAGCCCATGCCTTGCAACCATATAACATTGTTGGAACCACTATTCCTTCAAACAAACCCATTTTTGCTCTCCGAGATAATGCTCTTGCCTTCCACACATTTTTCAATCCTCCCAGAACTTTCGCCCCCTCCCCCACCCTATGACTTACTTCTGCTTCCATGGTTCCATCCGCTGCTAAATCCACTCCCAGATATCTAAAACACTTCATTTCCTCCAGTTTTTCTCCATTAAAACTTACCTCCCAATTTACTTGCCCCTCAACCCTACTAAACCTAATAACCTTACTCTTATTCACATTTACTCTCAGCTTTCTTCTTTCACACACTTTACCAAACTCAGTCACCAACTTCTGCATTTTCTCACCCGAATCAGCCACCAGTGCTGTATCATCAGCAAGCAACAACTGACTCACTTCCCAAGCCCTCTCAACCACAACAGACAGCATAATTGCCCCTCTCTCCAAAATTCAAGCATTCACCTCCCTAACAACCCCATCCATAAACAAATTAACCATGGAGACGTCATGCACCCCTGCCGCAAAATGACATTCACTGGGAACCAATCACTTTCCTCTCTTCTTACGCAGACACATGCCTTACATCCTTGATAAAAAAATTTTCACTGCTTCTGGCAACTTACCTCCCACACCATATAGTCTTAATACCTTCCACAAAGAATCTCAATCAACTCTATCATATGCCTTACCTCCCACACCATATACTCTTAATACCTTCCACAAGGCATCTCCATCAACTCCATCATATGTATTTCTCACGTGCATTCTTCAAAGCAAACACCTGATCCACACATCCTCTAACACTTGTGAAACCACACTGCTCTTCCCCAATCTGATGCTCTGTACATGCCTTTACCCTTTCAATCAATACTCTCCCATATAATTTCCCAGGAATACTCAACAAACTTATAACTCTGTAATTTGAACACTCACCTTTATCCCCTTTGCCTTTGTACAATAGCACTATGCATTCATTCCGCCAATCCTTAGGCACTTCACCATGAACCATACATACACTGAATATCCTTACCAACCAGTCAAGAACACAGTCATGCCCTTTTTTGATAAGTCCATCGCAATACCATCCAAACCCGCTGCCTTGCCAGTTTTCATCTTCCGCAAAGTTTTCTGTTTACCAAACCATTCTCCCTAACCCTCTCACTTCGCACACTACCTTGACCAATATACTCTATCATCAAACACATTCAACAAACCTTCAAAATTCTCATTCCATCTCCTCGCTTCACCACTACTTATTATCTTCCCATTAACCCCTTTCACCAATGTTCCCATTTGTTCTCTTGTCTTATGCACTTTTTTTACCTCCTTCCAAAACATCTTCATATTCTCCCTAAAATATATATATATTCGTGTGATTCGTTTGAGAAACTGCAGAAGCTGGTGACTGAGTTTGGTTAAGCATGTGAAAGAAGAAAGCAGAGAGTAAATGTGAATAAGAGCAAGGTTATTAGGTACAGTAGGGTTGAGGGTCAAGTCAATTGGGAGGTAAGTTTGAATGGTGAAAAACTGGAGGAAGTAAAGTGTTTTAGATATCTGGGAGTGGATTTGGAAGTGGATGGAACCATGGAAGCGGAAGTGAATCATAGGGTGGGGGAGGGGGCAAAAGTTCAGGGAGCTTTGAAGAATGAGTGGAAGTTGAGAGCATTATCTCGGAAAGCAAAAATGGGTATGTTTGAAGGGATAGTGGTTCCAACAATGTTATATGGTTGCGAGGCGTGGGCTATTGACAGAGTTGTGTGGAGGAGGGTGGATGAGCTGGAAATGAGATGTTTGAGGACAATATGTGATGTGAGGTGGTTTGATCAAGTAAGTAATAATAGGGTAAGAGAGATGTGTGGTAATAAAAAGAGTGTGGTTGAGAGAGCAGAAGAGGGTGTTTTGAAATGATTTGGTCACATGGAGAGAATGAGTATGGAAAGATTGACAAAGAGGATATATGTGTCAGAGTTGGAGGGAACGAGGAGAAGTGGGAGACCAAATTGGAGGTGGAAAGATGGAGTGAAAAAGATTTTGAGTGATTGGGGCCTGAACATGCAGGAGGGTGAAAGGCATACAAGGAATAGAGTGAATTGGAATGATGTGGTATACCGGGGTCGACGTGCTGTCAATGGATTGAACCAGAGCATGTGAAGCGTCTGGGGTAAACCATGGAAAGTTGTGTGGGGCCTGGATGTGGAAAGGGAGCTGTGATTTCGATGCATTATTACATGACAGCTAGAGACTGAGTGTGAATGAATGTGGCCTTTGTTGTCTTTTCATAGCGCTACCTCACGCACATGAGGGGGGAGGGGGTTGTTATTTCATGTGTGGCATGGTGGCGATGGGAATGAATAAAGGCAGACAGTATGAATTATGTACATGTGTATATATGTATATGTCTGTGTATGTATATATATGTATACGTTGAGATGTATAGGTATGTATATTTGCGTGTGTGGACATGTATGTATATACATGTGTATGTGGATGGGTCTGGCCATTCTTTCATCTGTTTCCTTGTGCTAAGACGGGAGACAGGGACAATGCAAAATAAATAAATATATATATATATATATATATATATATATATATATATATATATATATATATATATATTTATATTTATATATACATATATACATATATACACATGTACATAATTCATACTGTCTGCCTTTATTTATTCCCATCGCCACCCCGCCACACATTGAATAACAACCCCTTCCCCCCTCATGTGTGCGAGGTAGCACTCGGAAAAGACAACAAAGGCCCCATTCGTTCACACTCAGTCTCTAGCTGTCATGTAATAATGCACTGAAACCACAGCTCCCTTTCCACATCCAGGCCCCACACAACTTTCCATGGTTTACCCTAGACGCTTCACATGCCCTGGTTCAATAAAAGAATATGTATATATATTTTTTCTCTTTCTTTTTCATACATATTTACCACTTCCCACATTTGTGAGATAGCATCAAGAACAGAGGACTGAGTCCCAGAGGGAACATCCTCACCCAGCCCCCCCTCTCAGTTCCCTCCTTTGGCCATGGCAAAAGAGTCTTCACTTAGTCCCTGTCCTTACATGCCTCCCTTGCATACACCATTCCATGCATTCTTCCACCGTATCACAGAGGGTATTCCCCTCACACCCGCCTCTTTAATTGTACTCTCATACACTCTCCTTGTAAACTCCCAGTTTTGCATTCTTTCCACATGCCCAAACCATCTTAAAGTATTACATTTCAACCACTCCACAGTTCATTCCCTTTACATACCCTGCCATACCACATCTGTCATACACCCGTTCATTTCTTTATTCATTCCATCTAGTCACACCTGATGCTCTTCTCAAAAAACTCATTTTCACAGCCTGGATTCTTGACCTCTGTGACTCATTCCATGTTCATGTTTCAGTTGCATAGGTCAGGGTTGGGAGGACTATAGTGTCCCTTAATCCTCTCTTCATTTCTATTCTTACACCTCTACCCTTCGTTATCTTATCAAGGGACCCAATGACTCTTCTACCCTGTACTGCTATCTCCCTTACCTTTCTTTCCCTATCACCACACTTCCAATCTTTTTCCCCCCATATCCACAGCACAATTTAGTACACTTTCTTCTTTCACTCTATAGGAGTTTACAAAATCTATACTTTCACTCTATTTCCTTTCAAATACCATTACTATACTTTTATTTCCATTTACCTTCGATCATCTATGCTTACACAGTCATAAAACACACTTACAACCTTCAGCAACTCTTATTCACTCTTTGTAAACAACACAGTATCATCCGTAAACAGGCTTGCCACTGGCCACCATATCTCACCTCCACACTCCATCTCTGCACCCTTTTTCCCTAGTTTTCCTTTCTTCTATCTTTTCACTCCATCCATGTATATATATATATATATATATATATTTTATTTATTTATTTTGCTTTGTCGCTGTCTCCCGCGTTTGCGAGGTAGAGCAAGGAAACAGACGAAAGAAATGGCCCAACCCACCCCCATACACAATGTATACACACACACACGTCCACACAAGCAAATATACATACCTATACATCTCAATGTACACATATATATACATACACAGACACATACATATATACCCATGGACACAATTCACACTGTCTGCCCCCATTCACTCCCATCGCCACCTCGCCACACATGGAATACCATCCCCCTCCCCCTCACGTGTGCGAGGTAGCACTAGGAAAAGACAACAAAGGCCCCATTCGTTCACACTCAGTCTCTAGCTGCCACATAATAATGCCCGAAACCACAGCTCCCTTTCCACATCCAGGCCCCACACAACTTTCCATGGTTTACCCCAGACGCTTCACATGCCCTGATTCAATCCACTGACAGCACGTCAACCCCGGTATACCACATCGATCCAATTCACTCTATTCCTTGCCCTCCTTTCACCCTCCTGCATGTTCAGGCCCCGATCACACAAAATCTTTTTCACTCCATCTTTCCACCTCCAATTTGGTCTCCCACTTCTCCTCGTTCCCTCCACCTCCGACACATATATCCTCTTGGTCAATCTTTCCTCACTCATTCTCTCCATGTGCCCAAACCATTTCAAAACACCCTCTTCTGCTCTCTCAACCACGCTCTTTTTATTTCCACACATCTCTCTTACCCTTACATTACTTACTCGATCAAACCACCTCACACCACACATTGTCCTCAAACATCTCATTTCCAGCACATCCACCCTCCTGCGCACACCTCTATCCATAGCCTACGCCTCGCAACCATACAACATTGTTGGAACCACTATTCCTTCAAACATACCCATTTTTGCTTTCCGAGATAATGTTCTCGACTTCCACACATTCTTCTTCGCCCCCTCCCCCACCCTATGATTCTACAGTGGTGCCAATGTGTTTGTAAGAGTGGATGGAGAGGTTAGCAAAAGTTTTGGGATACATGTAGGTGTGAGGCAGGGCTGTGTGATGTCACTGTGGCCTTTTGATATATATATATATATATATATATATATATATATATATATATATATATATATATATATATATATCAAATATATATATCAAATATATATATCAAATATATATATCAAATATATATATATATATATATATATATATATATATATATATATATATATATATCTTTTTCTTTCTTTCAAACTATTCGCCATTTCCCGCGTTAGCAAGGTAGCGTTAAGAACAGAGAACTGGGCCTTTGAGGGAAATCCTCACCTGGCCCCCTTCTCTGTTCCTTCTTTTGGAAAATTAAAAAAAATAATGAGAGGGGAGGATTTCCAGCCCCCCACTCCCTCCCCTTTTAGTCGCCTTCTACGACACGCAGGGAATACGTGGGAAGTATTCTTTCTCCCCTATCCCCAGGGATAACATATATATATATATATATATATATATATATATATATATATATTTTTTTTTTTTTTTTTTTATACTTTGTCGCTGTCTCCTAGTCTGCGAGGTAGCGCAAGGAAACAGACGAAAGAAATGGCCCAACCCCCCCCATACACATGTACATACACACGTCCACACACGCAAATATACATACCTACACAGCTTTCCATGGTTTACCCCAGACGCCTCACACGCCCCGATTCAATCCACTGACAGCACGTCAACCCCTGTATACCACACCGCTCCAATTCACTCCACTCCCCGCCCTCCTCCCACCCTCCCGCACGTCCAGGCCCCGATCACACAAAATCCCCCTCACTCCACCCTTCCACCTCCAATTTGGTCTCCCTCTTCTCCTCGTTCCCTCCACCTCCGACACACATATCCTCCTGGTCAATCCTTCCTCACTCTCTCCATGCGCCCAAACCATTTCAAAACACCCCCTTCCGCTCTCTCAACCACGCTCTCCCTATCTCCACACATCTCTCCTACCCTTACGCCACCCACTCGACCAAACCACCCCACACCACACATTGTCCTCAAACACCTCACCTCCAGCACATCCATCCTCCTGCGCACAACCCTATCCATAGCCCATGCCTCGCAACCACACAGCATTGTTGGAACCACCACTCCTTCAAACACACCCACCCTTGCTTTCCGAGACAATGTTCTCGACCTCCACACACTTTTCAAGGCTCCCAAAACTTTCGCCCCCTCCCCCACCCTATGATCCACCTCCGCTTCCATGGTTCCACCCGCTGACAGATCCACTCCCAGACACCCAAAACACCTCACTTCCCCCAGCCCCTCTCCATTCAAACTCACCTCCCAATTGACTTGACCCTCAACCCCACTGTACCCAATAACCTTGCTCTTATTCACATTCACTTCCAACCCTCCCCTTCCACACACTCCACCAAACCCTGCCTCACACCTACATGTATCCCAAAACTTTTGCTAACCTCTCCATCCACTCTTACAAACACATTGGCACCACTGTAGAAGGGTTCCAAACCAACCAACAGATGTTCCCCTGTACCATATATCCTTAACACATCCCATAAAGCATTCCACTCGACTTTGTTATACACTTTCTTCAGATCCATGAAAGCTGCATATAACTTGCCTTTTGCTAAGTACTTTTCCATGGTCATCTTTATTGCAAAAATCTGATCCGCACATCCCCTACCTTTCCTAAAACCCACTTGCTCTTCACTTATTCTGCATTCAGTTACTTCCTTCACTCTATCAATTAACATTCTTGCATACAATTTTCCTGGTATACTTAACAGACTTATTCCCTTATAATTGGTACATACATCCTTAGCACCTTTTCCTTTGAATGAAGGAATGATAATTGCTTTCACCCAATCCTAAGGCAAAACCTTCTGTTTCCAAGCTAAATTACTTAGAAGATGCATCCACTCTATCACACTTTCTCCTCCATACTTCAGCCATAATTCCATCCACTTCAGGTGCCTTTCCTACCTTCAGCCTCATTATTGCCCTTCTTACCTCTTTTTGCTATAACCTTTGCACCTGTATCCTCTTCCTTCCATCCTCCATACCCATGCATGTAACAACTGCTGCCTTCCCTTCTTCCACATTCACCCGTTCTTCAAAATACTCTTCCTATCTTCCTTTCAGTTCCTCCTTTTGATTCAGTAACTCCCTTTCCTTACTTCTCACATTAACATTTCCACTCATACATCAACCTCTTTCTTTTTCCACCTACTTCCAGTATAGTTTCTTATTATTCCAAAACCTTTCACTTAACTTCCTTCTAAAATCATCTATTCTTTCCTTGCTTCCCTATCAACTCCTTAACATTCTGCTTACATATTTTGTATTCTTCCCTCCTTTGCTGAACTTCCACGGGGACATTCGTATCGATCAATCTGCCATATGCCTTTTTCTTTTCTTCCACTGCATTTCTAATCTCTTCTGTCCACCATGTACTGCCCTTTTTTTTCCTATATCTCACTACCTCATATACAGCTACTAATTCTACAACCTTTAATAGTATCTCTCGAAACATTTTAAAAACCTCATTCACACATGGCTGCATCCCTACATTCACTGCACTTCCATCTAAGCTTTCAGTTACCTCCCTTTCATACTTGCATCCTCTTCCTCTAATCCTCCATACCCATGCTTGTGATAACTGCTGCCTCACCTTTTCCCACATTCATCAGTCCTTCAAAATACTCTTTCCTTCTTCCTTTCACTTCCTTTTGATTCATCTTGAAATCTTGTTTTTAAATGCATTTTCTTACTTCCAAACAAAAATATGGACCTTTCCTTTTTGGGACAGCTTCTTAGGAACCATGGTTAGTTATTGGTACAAGAAAAATATCACCCAAAGCAGATATAGCAAAATATCACTAAACATTGGGAGAGCAAGCAAAAATTGTATCCCTCTACTCTCAATACCATGGAGCAACAGAAGTGGCAAATCATGTCATCTGACTCCTAAGACTACCATGCTGCCAGATACATGACATCTCCTCTGTAAGTAAATAATTCGATTTGTCCCACAAATAAAACCTGACACATGAAAGCATTATTCTAAATGGGAATCATCAGTTTTTAGTTTCCTTTTGAGACTGTATTTGGGCAGTTTGCTTATCTTATGAATACACTGGTCTGCATCAGCAATCTATCCTCCACAATGATATGGTATAAGTACAGTAAAGTTGATAAAAGCTGCAAGGTTCTTACACTGATGATTATCCCTGAGAATTTTAGGTCCTTAAGAACATTTAGGGCAGAAGAGCAGAAGAGGGTGTTTTGAAATGGTTTGGTCATATGGAGAGAATGAGTGAGGAAAGATTGACCAAGAGGATATATGTGTCAGAGGTGGAGGGAATGAGAAGTGGGAGACCAAATTGGAGGTGGAAGGATGGAGTGAAAAAGATTTTGAGTGATCGGGGCCTGAACATGCAAGAGGGTGAAAGGCGTGCAAGGAATAGAGTGAATTGGAATGATGTGGTATACCGGGGTCGACGTGCTGTCAATGGATTGAACCAGGGCATGTGAAGCGTCTGTGGTAAACCATGGAAAGTTCTGTGGGGCCTGGATGTGGAAAGGGAGCTGTGGTTTCGGTGCATTATTACATGGCAGCTAGAGACTGAGTGTGAACGAATGGGGCCTTTGTTGTCTTTTCCTAGCGCTACCTCGCACACATGAGGGGGGAGGGGGTTGTTATTTTATGTGGCGAGGTAGCGATGGGAATGAATAAAGGCAGACAGTATGAATTATGTACATGTGTATATATGTATATGTCCGTGTGTGTATATATATATGTATATGTTGAGATGTATAGGTATGTATATTTGCGTGTGTGGACGTGTATGTATATACATGTGTATGTGGGTGGATTGGGCCATTCTTTTGTCTGTTTCCTTGCGCTACCTCGCTAACGCAAGAAACAGCGACAAAGCAAAATAAATAAATAATAATAATAAATGGGGAGGTGATAACAAGTGGTGGTGATGTGAGAAGGAGATGGAGTGAGTATTTTGAAGGTTTGTTGAATGTGTTTGATGATAGAGTGGCAGATATAGGGTGCTTTGGTCAAGGTGGTGTGCAAAGTGAGAGGGTTAGGGAAAATGATTTGGTAAACAGAGAAGAGGTAGTAAAAGCTTTGCGGAAGATGAAAGCCGGCAAGGCAGCAGGTTTGGATGGTATTGCAGTGGAATTTATTAAAAAAGGGGGTGACTGTATTATTGACTGGTTGGTAAGGTTATTTAATGTATGTATGACTCATGGTGAGGTGCCTGAGGATTGGCGGAATGCATGTATAGTGCCATTGTACAAAGGCAAAGGGGATAAGAGTGAGTGCTCAAATTACAGAGGTATAAGTTTGTTGAGTATTCCTGGTAAATTATATGGGAGGGTATTGATTGAGAGGGTGAAGGCATGTACAGAGCATCAGATTGGGGAAGAGCAGTGTGGTTTCAGAAGTGGTAGAGGATGTGTGGATCAGGTGTTTGCTTTGAAGAATGTATGTGAGAAATACTTAGAAAAGCAAATGGATTTGTATGTAGCATTTATGGATCTGGAGAAGGCATATGATAGAGTTGATAGAGATGCTCTGTGGAAGTTATTAAGAATATATGGTGTAGGAGGCAAGTTGTTAGAAGCAGTGAAAAGTTTTTATCGAGGATGTAAGGCATGTGTACGTGTAGGAAGAGAGGAAAGTGATTGGTTCTCAGTGAATGTAGGTTTGCGGCAGGGGTGTGTGATGTCTCCATGGTTGTTTAATTTGTTTATGGATGGGGTTGTTAGGGAGGTAAATGCAAGAGTTTTGGAAAGAGGGGCAAGTATGAAGTCTGTTGGGGATGAGAGAGCTTGGGAAGTGAGTCAGTTGTTGTTTGCCGATGATACAGCGCTGGTGGCTGATTTATGTGAGAAACTGCAGAAGCTGGTGACTGAGTTTGGTAAAGTGTGTGAAAGAAGAAAGTTAAGAGTAAATGTGAATAAAAGCAAGGTTATTAGGTACAGTAGGGTTGAGGGTCAAGTCAATTGGGAGGTAAGTTTGAATGGAGAAAAACTGGAGGAAGTAAAGTGTTTTAGATATCTGGGAGTGGATCTGGCAGCGGATGGAACCATGGAAGCAGAAGTGGATCATAGGGTGGGGGAGGGGGCGAAAATTCTGGGAGCCTTGAAGAATGTGTGGAAGTCGAGAACATTATCTCGGAAAGCAAAAAATGGGTATGTTTGAAGGAATAGTGGTTCCAACAATGTTGTATGGTTGCGAGGCATGGGCTATGGATAGAGTTGTGCGCAGGAGGATGGATGTGCTGGAAATGAGATGTTTGAGGACAATGTGTGGTGTGAGGTGGTTTGATCGAGTAAGTAACGTAAGGGTAAGAGAGATGTGTGGAAATAAAAAGAGCGTGGTTGAGAGAGCAGAAGAGGGTGTTTTGAAATGGTTTGGGCACATGGAGAGAATGAGTGAGGAAAGATTGACCAAGAGGATATATGTGTCGGAGGTGGAGGGAATGAGGAGAAGTGGGAGACCAAATTGGAGGTGGAAAGATGGAGTGAAAAAAATTTTGTGTGATCGGGGCCTGAACATGCAAGAGGGTGAAAGGAGGGCAAGGAATAGAGTGAATTGGATCGATGTGGTATACCGGGGTTGACGTGCTATCAGTGGATTGAATCAGGGCATGTGAAGTGTCTGGGGTAAACCATGGAAAGCTGTGTAGGTATGTATGTTTGCGTGTGTGGACGTATGTATATACATGTGTATGGGGGTGGGTTGGGCCATTTCTTTCGTCTGTTTCCTTGCGCTACCTCGCAAACGCGGGAGACAGCGACAAAGCAAAAAAGAAAAAAAAAATAAATAAATAAATAAAGAACATTTAGAGTAAAATACATTTATATCCAAACATGATCCGAGATTGTAAGATGAAATTGGTCACTCCATACCTCTCTATTTTCAGAAGTGTACCTGCTTCCCTGCATTTTGGTATATGAATTAGGTTAAAGAGTACTAATTTCATTGTCACATGAAGGCACATATACAGTGATAAGTAGTATGCCTGAATGTTTTTGGCTAAGTATTGGCTGTGTTTTGACCTTTCAGTTTGCACACAAGGCATTCATACAGAATATAGGATGCAGTTCTCCCCCTTTCCCTCATTGAAGATTGTACATTCAGTAGAGTTCGGTTATCTTGGCTGAAGAAGATAAACCAAATATATATTGAAAACAGTAGCAGCAGCCATCCATCTTGTAAACCATAAAAGACTATTGTATAAACATTCAAGTAATAACCTGTCAATATTTACAAAGAAAAATCATGCCCAACACTGACTGTGTAACATGGAGTGAGGTTCAGTCATCCTCTTACTTGAAGTGTTTATGATTCACAAATACTGATATATAGGACTTTGATGTGTATAGGAAATACCTTCTCTGAAGCTTACACATTCAAGTGTAGATTATGCTGCAAAATTCCCAAATGTACAGTATAAGAACCCACTGACTTAGAGGGCCATCCCATTGTACATTTAATCAGTAACCACAATACTATGAAGTATAATGTTATGATGGCTTATGGAATTATTATTATTATCATTATTATTATCATTATTATTATTATTATCATTATTATAATCATTATGATCATTATTATTTAGTCTGTTGGGGATGAGAGGGCCTGGGAAGTGAGTCAGCTGTTGTTTGCCAATCATACAGCTCTAGTGACTGATTCGAATGAGAAACTGCAGAAGTTGGTAACTGAATTTGGAAAAGTGTGTGAAAGGAGAGAGTTGAGAGTAAATGTGAATAAGAGTAAGGTTATTAGGTTCAGTAGGGTTGAAGGACAAGTCATTTGGGATGTAAATTTGAATGGAGAAAAATTGGAGGAAGTGAAGTATTTTAGATATCTAGGAGTTGACTTAGCAGAGAGTGAAACCATGGAAGCGGAGTGAGTGAAGAGGTGAAAAAGAGGGCAAATGAGAGTTGGGGTGAGAGAGTATCATTAAATTTTAGGGAAAATAAAAAGATGTTCTGGAAGGAGGTAAATAAAGTGCGTAAGACAAGGGAGCAAATGAGAACTTCAGTGAAGGGGGCAAATGGGGAGGTGAGAACAAGTAGTGGTGATGTGAGAAGGAGATGGAGTGAGTATTTTGAAGGATTGTTGAATGTATTTGATGATAGAGTGGCAGATATAGGGTGTTTTGGTCGAGGTGGTGTGCAAAGTGAGAGGGTTAAGGAAAATGATTTGGTAAACAGAGAAGAGATAGTAAAAGCTTTGCGGAAGATGAAAGCCGGCAAGGCAGCAGGTTTGGATGGTATTGCAGTGGAATTTATTAAAAAAGGGTGTGACTGTATTGTTGACTGGTTGGTAAGGTTATTTAATGTATGTATGATTCATGGTGAGGTGCCTGAGGATTGGCGGAATGCTTGCATAGTGCCATTGTACAAAGGCAAAGGGGATAAGAGTGAGTGCTCAAATTACAGAGGTATAAGTTTGTTGAGTATTCCTGGTAAATTATATGGGAGGGTTTTGATTGAGGGTGAAGGCATGTACAGAGCATCAGATTGGGGAAGAGCAGTGTGGTTTCAGAAGTGGTAGAGGATGTGTGGATCAGGTGTTTGCTTTGAAGAGTGTATGTGAGAAATACTTAGAAAAGCAAATGGATTTGTATGTAGCATTTATGGATCTGGAGAAGGCATATGATGGAGTTGCTAGAGATGCTCTGTGGAGGGTACTAAGAATATATGGTGTGGGAGGCAAGTTGTTAGAAGCAGTGAAAAGTTTTTATCGAGGATGTAAGGCATGTGTACGTGTAGGAAGAGAGGAAAGTGATTGGTTCTCAGTGAATGTAGGTTTGCGGCAGGGGTGTGTGATGTCTCCATGGTTGTTTAATTTGTTTATGGATGGGGTTGATAGGGAGGTGAATGCAAGAGTTTTGGAAAGAGGGGCAAGTATGCAGTCTGTTGTGGATGAGAGAGCTTGGGAAGTGAGTCAGTTGCTGTTCGCTGATGATACAGCGCTGGTAGCTGATTCATGTGAGAAACTGCAGAAGCTGGTGACTGAGTTTGGTAAAGTGTGTGAAAGAAGAAAGTTAAGAGTAAATGTGAATAAGAGCAAGGTTATTAGGTACAGTAGGGTTGAGGGTCAAGTCAATTGGGAGGTGAGTTTGAATGGAGAAAAACTGGAGGAAGTGAAGTGTTTTAGATATCTGGGAGTAGATCTGGCAGCGGATGGAACCATGGAAGCGGAAGTGGATCATAGGGTGGGGGAGGGGGCGAAAATTCTGGGAGCCTTGAAGAATGTGTGGAAGTCGAGAACATTATCTCGGAAAGCAAAATGGGTATGTTTGAAGGAATAGTGGTTCCAACAATGTTGTATGGTTGCGAGGCGTGGGCTATGGATAGAGTTGTGCGCAGGAGGATGGATGTGCTGGAAATGAGATGTTTGAGGACAATGTGTGGTGTGAGGTGGTTTGATCAAGTAACGTAAGGGTAAGAGAGATGTGTGGAAATAAAAAGAGCGTGGTTGAGAGAGCAGAAGAGGGTGTTTTGAAATGGTTTGGGCACATGGAGAGAATGAGTGAGGAAAGATTGACCAAGAGGATATATGTGTCGGAGGTGGAGGGAACGAGGAGAAGAGGGAGACCAAATTGGAGGTGGAAAGATGGAGTGAAAAAGATTTTGTGTGATCGGGGCCTGAACATGCAGGAGGGTGAAAGGAGGGCAAGGAATAGAGTGAATTGGAGCGATGTGGTATACCGGGGTTGACGTGCTGTCAGTGGATTGAATCAAGGCATGTGAAGCGTCTGGGGTAAACCATGGAAAGCTGTGTAGGTATGTATATTTGCGTGTGTGGACGTATGTATATACATGTGTATGGGGGTGGGTTGGGCCATTTCTTTCGTCTGTTTCCTTGCGCTACCTCGCAAACGCGGGAGACAGCGACAAAGCAAAAAAAAAAAAAAAAAAAATGTGAATAAGAGCAAGGTTTTTAGGTTCAGTAGGGTTGAGGGGGAGGTAAGTTTGAATGAAGAAAAATGGAGGAAGTGAAGTGTTTTAGATATCTGGGAGTGGATTTGGCAGCAGATGGAACCATGGAAGCAGATGCGAGCCACAGGGTTGGGGAAGGGGTGAAGGTTTTGGGATCGTTGAAGAATGTGTGGAAGGCAAAAACTCGGAAAACCTAACCTAACCTAACCTAACCCAACCTAACCTAACATAACCTAACCTAACATAATCTAACCTAACCTAACCCAACCTAACCTAACCTAACCTAAACGTAAGTAAATGTACTAGTCGATATATATAGAGTAACGTATACCAACTTCTTAAACCTTTAAAAATACCCCTAAAAATGTTTACCATTTTCTACAATGACTAATCTTTACCATTTTCTATGATTATCATTTCAAGCCAAACGTCCATAGTGGATCTTTGTTGTATTTTCTATATACGTGAGTTAAAGCTTATTTTGACAAGATCCATGTACACTGTAGATTTACATATATTTTACATAAATATATAGCCGTTCCTATGTGTAAAGATTAGCTTTGTAGTTGTAGAGCTAAACAAAAGAAATTCTAACTCCAGTAATGCCGTTGATATTTGCATTGACTGTTATTGAGTATAATGATTAGCCCAGATATACGACTGCAAATATAAAAATTATATTTCCCCAATGCCAAATGAAGGACACATGCACATGAGATGATACAATGCACCATATGATACTTGCGCTGGAAATCAAATGAATTCTCTTATAGCCTACTCATCTACGGAATTTTGCAAATTATAAGTGAGTATTTAAGCGATCTCTTGTCTATAGAAAAAGATGAGTCAAACCTACGAGTTCCGCTATGAGCCATGATTTGAACGTCGCTTGCTTTGCTAAAAGGTATAGACGACGCCTAAAGCAATACCTTTGCTAGTCCTGCCATCTATGAATATACTCCTTAACTATAGTGATTCCAGTGACTATTCTCCTCTTGCTGCTATATTGTCGTCACGGGAAGAGTTTGATGAGTTATGCTTCTTTCTCAGCCTTAATCTCATTTATAAAGTGAGTGAGTGTGATGGACAAAGTGGCTTGATAAACACTCTTGTGTCAGCTTGCAAATTCTGTTTTCAGGCCCATCGGAAGTCTGAGAGGCTTAGTTACTTGTGTATAAGGATTTAAGGATAAGGTAATTACCATTGAACATCTTTCGTGCTGGGAATTTAACTATTTGGTCTCGCGAGAGCGACAGCTCAGGGACCAGCCATACCCAGGTGAGTGTGATTCGTATACCCTACTACAAGGAGAAAGATAACTGATTGGTTTAGTCCGTTTTGAGGCTGTGGTTACCAAAATATATGGGCGTGAATGACATTAATGATATCAAAATTGCCCCGTGGAAAGTGAAATATCTCATGGTGAATTTTCAGTGAGCATGAGGGTAAAGGAAATTGTGGACGAAGTTCTAAAGCTTTTGAGCATTCACAATTGTATTGAAGAAGGCTGATGTGGGTGTAACCTAACCTAACCTAACCGTACCCTACCCTAACCTAACCTAACCTACGAACCCTACCCTAACTTAATATAACCTAACTTATCCTAACCTAACCCAATCAAACCCAACCCAACCTAACCTAACCTAACCCAACCCAACCTAACTTAACCTTACCTTACCTAACCTAACCTAACCTAACCCAACTTAACCTAACCCAACTTAACCCAACCCAATATAACCCAACCTAACTTAACCTAACCTAAGCGAGAGAGTGGCGGCGGCCGATCCTCCTCCCTCCCCGGGGCGCATACCACACACACACACACACCGAGCCAGCCACCCAGCCATCTCCTCCTCACTCTCGCTTCCGATTACGCGCGGCCTTCCCACCTCCCTCCCTACCTCACACACGGTGGTGGTAGTGAACATCAGTGGACCATTATCGATCGACCCACATTGCGTCCGCGGAGTTTGACATCACTCACTAGATTGCCGGTTGTGTTTTTGTAACGTTCTAATACGCGAGCGAGGGAGCGGGCGAGTGGCGGCGGAGGAGGAGGCCGATCCTCCTCCTCCTCCCTCCCCGGGCGCACACCACACACACACCAAGCCAGCCAGCCAGCCAGCCAGCCACCTCCTCTTCACTCTCGCTTTCGATGACGCGCGGCCGACCCACCTCCCTCCCTTCCTCACACACGGTGGTGGTGGTGAACATCAGTGGACCATTATCGATCGACCCACATTGCGTCCGCGGAGTTTGACATCACTCACTAGATTTCCGGTTGTGTTTTTGTAACGTTCTAATACGCGAGCGAGGGAGCGGGCGGGTGGCGGCGGAGGAGGAGGAGGCCAATCCTCCTCCCTCCCCGGGCGCATACCACACACACACCGAGCCAGCCCAGCCAGCCAGCCACCTCCTCCTCACTCTAGCTTTCGATGACGCGCGGCCATCCCACCTCCCTCCCTTACAACACGGTGGTGGTGGTGAACATCAGTGGACCATTATCGATCGACCCACATTGCGTCCGCGGAGTTTGACATCACTCATTAGATTGCCGGTTGTTTCTAATACGCGAGCGAGGGAGCAGGCGGGTGGCGGCGGCGGAGGAGGAGGAGGAGGCCGATCCTCCTCCATTCCCGGGCGCATACCACACACACACCGAGCCAGCCAGCCAGCCACCTCCTCCTCACTCTAGCTTTCGATGACGCGCGGCCAACCCACCTCCCTCCCTTCCTCACACACGGTGGTGGTGGTGAACATCAGTGGACCATTATCGATCGACCCACATTGCGTCTGCGGGAGTTTGACTTCACTCATTAGATTGCCGGTGTGTTCTAATACGCGAGCAAGGGAGCGCGGAGGAGGAGGAGGCCGATCCTCCTCCCTCCCGGGCGCTTACCACACACAGACCGAGCCAGCCAGCCAGCCACCCACCTCCTCCTCACTCTCGCTTTCGATGACGCTGGGCCGACCCACCTCCCTCCCTCACACACGGTGGTGGTGGTGGTGAACATCAGTGGACCATTATCGATCGACCCACATTGCGTCCGCAGAGTTTGACATCACTCACGAGATTGCCGGTTGTGTTTTTGTAACGTTCTAATACGCGAGCGAGGGAGCGGGCGGGTGGCGGCGGAGGAGGAGGAGGCCGATCCTCCTCCCTTCCCGGGCGCATACCAAACACACACCCAGCCAACCAGTCAGCTACCTCCTCCTCACTCTCGCTTTCGATGACGCGCGGCCGACCCTTATCCCTCCCTTCCTCACACACGGTGGTGGTGGTGAACATCAGTGGACCATTATCGATCGACCCACATTGCGTCCGCGGCGTTTGACATCCCTCACTAGATTGCCGGTTGTGTTTTTGTAACGTTCTAATACGCGAGCGAGGGAGCGGGCGGGTGGCGGCGGAGGAGGAGAAGGCCGATCCTCCTCCCTCCCCGGGCGCATACCACACACACACACACCGAGCCAGCCAGCCAGCCACCTCCTCCTCACTCTCGCTTTCGATGACGCGCGGCCATCCCACCTCCCTCCCTTACACACGGTGGTGGTGGTGAACATCAGTGGACCATTATCGATCGACCCACATTGCGTCCGCGGAGTTTGACATCACTCATTAGATTGCCGGTTGTTCTAATACGCGAGCGAGGGAGCGGGCGGGTGGCGGCGGCGGAGGAGGGGGAGGAGGCCGTTCCTCCTCCCTTCCCGGGCGCATACCACACACACACCGAGCCAGCCAGCCAGCCAGCCACCTCCTCCTCACTCTAGCTTTCGATGACGCGCGGCCATCCCACCTCCCTCCCTTACAACACGGTGGTGGTGGTGAACATCAGTGGACCATTATCGATCGACCCACATTGCGTCCGCGGAGTTTGACATCACTCATTAGATTGCCGGTTGTTCTAATACGCGAGCGAGGGAGCGGGCGGGTGGCGGCGGAGGAGGAGGAGGAGGAGGCCGTTCCTCCTCCCTTCCCGGGCGCATACCACACACACACCGAGCCAGCCAGCCAGCCAGCCACCTCCTCCTCACTCTAGCTTTCGATGACGCGCGGCCAACCCACTTCCCTCCCTTCCTCACACACGGTGGTGATGGTGAACATCAGTGGACCATTATCGATCGACCCACATTGCGTCTGCGGAGTTTGACTTCACTCATTAGATTGCCGGTTGTGTTCTAATACGCGAGCAAGGGAGCGGGCGGGTGGCGGCGAAGGAGGAGGAGGCCGATCCTCCTCCCTTCCCGGGCGCATACCACACACACACCAAGCCAGCCAGCCAGCCAGCCAGCCAACTCCTCACTCTCGCTTTCGATGACGCACGGCCAACCCACCTCCCTCCCTTCCTCACACACGGTGGTGGTGGTGAACATCAGTGGACCATTATCGATCGACCCACATTGCGTCCGCAGAGTTTGACATCACTCACGAGATTGCCGGTTGTGTTTTTGTAACGTTCTAATACGCGAGCGAGGGAGCGGGCGGGTGGCGGCGGAGGAGGAAGAGGCCGATCCTCCTCCCTTCCCGGGCGCATACCAAACACACACCCAGCCAACCAATCAGCTACCTCCTCCTCACTCTCGCTTTCGATGACGCGCGGCCGACCCTTATCCCTCCCTTCCTCACACACGGTGGTGGTGGTGAACATCAGTGGACCATTATCGATCGACCCACATTGCGTCCGCGGCGTTTGACATCCCTCACTAGATTGCCGGTTGTGTTTTTGTAACGTTCTAATACGCGAGCGAGGGAGCGGGCGGGTGGCGGCGGAGGAGGAGAAGGCCGATCCTCCCTCCCCGGGCGCATACCACACACACACACACCGAGCCAGCCAGCCAGCCACCTCCTCCTCACTCTCGCTTTCGATGACGCGCGGCCATCCCACCTCCCTCCCTTACACACGGTGGTGGTGGTGAACATCAGTGGACCATTATCGATCGACCCACATTGCGTCCGCGGAGTTTGACATCACTCATTAGATTGCCGGTTGTTCTAATACGCGAGCGAGGGAGCGGGCGGGTGGCGGCGGAGGAGGAGGAGGAGGAGGCCGTTCCTCCTCCCTTCCCGGCGCATACCACACACACACACCGAGCCAGCCAGCCACCTCCTCCTCACTCTAGCTTTCGATGACGCGCGGCCAACCCACCTCCCTCCCTTCCTCACACACGGTGGTGATGGTGAACATCAGTGGACCATTATCGATCGACCCACATTGCGTCTGCGGAGTTTCACATCACTCATTAGATTGCCGGTTGTGTTCTAATACGCGAGCAAGGGAGCGGGCGGGTGGCGGCGAAGGAGGAGGAGGCCGATCCTCCTCCCTTCCCGGGCGCATACCACACACACACCAAGCCAGCCAGCCAGCCAGCCAGCCAGCCAGCCAACTCCTCACTCTCGCTTTCGATGACGCACGGCCAACCCACCTCCCTCCCTTCCTCACACACGGTGGTGGTGGTGAACATCAGTGGACCATTACGATCGACCAACATTGCGTCCGCGGAGTTTGACATCACTCATTAGATTGCCGGATGTGTTCTAATACGCGAGCGAGGGAGCGGGCGGGTGGCGGCGGAGGAGGAGGAGGAGGAGGCCGATCCTCCTCCCTCCCCGGGCGCATACCACACACACACACACCGAGCCAGCCAGCCAACTCCTCACACTCGCTTTCGATGACGCGCGGCCGACCCACCTTCCTCCCTTCTTCACACACGTTGGTGGTGGTGAACATCAGTGGACCATTATCGATCGACCCACATTGCGTCCGCGGAGTTTGACATCACTCACTAGATTGCCGGTTGTGTTTTTGAAACGTTCTAATACGCAAGCGAGGGAGCAGGCGGGTGGCGGCGGAGGAGGAGGAGGCCGATCCTCCTCCCTTCCCGGGTGCATACCACCCACACACTGAGCCAGCCAGCCAGCCACCTCCTCCTCACTCTCGCTTTCGATGACGCGCGGCCAACCCACCTCCCTCCCTTCCTCACACACGGTGGTGGTGGTGAACATCAGTGGACCATTATCGATCGACCCACATTGCGTCCGCGGAGTTTGACATCACTCATTAGATTGCCGGTTGTTCTAATACGCGAGCGAGGGAGCGGGCGGGTGGCGGCGGAGGAGGAAGAGGAGGCCGATCCTCCTCCCCTCCCTTGCGCATACCACACACACACCGAGCCAGCCAGCCACCCACCTCCTCCTCACTCTCGCTTTCGATGACGCGCGGCCAACCCACCTCCCTCCCTTCCTCACACACGGTGGTGGTGGTGAACATCAGTGGACCATTATCGATCGACCCACATTGCGTCTGCGGAGTTTGACATCACTCATTAGATTGCCGGTTGTGTTCTAATACGCGAGCGAGGGAGCGGGCGGGTGGCGGCGGAGGAGGAGGAGGCCGATCCTCATCCCTTCCCGGGCGCATACCACACACACACCAAGCCAGCCAGCCAGCCAGCCAGCCAACTCCTCACTCTCGCTTTCGATGACGCGCGGCCAACCCACCTCCCTCCCTTCCTCACACACGGTGGTGGTGGTGAACATCAGTGGACCATTACGATCGACCAACATTGCGTCCGCGGAGTTTGACATCACTCGTTAGATTGCCGGATGTGTTCTAATACGCGAGCGAGGGAGCGGGCGGGTGGCGGCGGAGGAGGAGGAGGAGGCCGATCCTCCTCCCTCCCCGGGCGCATACCACACACACACACACCGAGCCAGCCAGCCAACTCCTCACACTCGCTTTCGATGACGCGCGGCCGACCCACCTTCCTCCCTTCTTCACACACGGTGGTGGTGGTGAACATCAGTGGACCATTATCGATCGACCCACATTGCGTCCGCGGAGTTTGACATCACTCACTAGATTGCCGGTTGTGTTTTTGAAACGTTCTAATACGCAAGCGAGGGAGCAGGCGGGTGGCGGCGGAGGAGGAGGAGGCCGATCCTCCTCCCTTCCCGGGTGCATACCACCCACACACTGAGCCAGCCAGCCAGCCACCTCCTCCTCACTCTCGCTTTCGATGACGCGCGGCCAACCCACCTCCCTCCCTTCCTCACACACGGTGGTGGTGGTGAACATCAGTGGACCATTATCGATCGACCCACATTGCGTCCGCGGAGTTTGACATCACTCATTAGATTGCCGGTTGTTCTAATACGCGAGCGAGGGAGCGGGCGGGTGGCGGCGGAGGAGGAAGAGGAGGCCGATCCTCCTCCCCTCCCTTGCGCATACCACACACACACCGAGCCAGCCAGCCACCCACCTCCTCCTCACTCTCGCTTTCGATGACGCGCGGCCAACCCACCTCCCTCCCTTCCTCACACACGGTGGTGGTGGTGAACATCAGTGGACCATTATCGATCGACCCACATTGCGTCTGCGGAGTTTGACATCACTCATTAGATTGCCGGTTGTGTTCTAATACGCGAGCGAGGGAGCGGGCGGGTGGCGGCGGAGGAGGAGGAGGCCGATCCTCATCCCTTCCCGGGCGCATACCACACACACATCGAGCCAGCCAGCCAGGCAACCAGCCACCTCACTCTCGCTTTCGATGACGCGCGGCCAACCCACCTCCCTCCCTTCTTCACACACGGTGGTGGTGGTGAACATCAGTGGACCATTACGATCGACCCACATTGCGTCCGCGGAGTTTGACATCACTCATTAGATTGCCGGTTGTGTTCTAATACGCGAGCGAGGGAGCGGGCGGGTGGCGGCGGAGGAGGAGGAGGCCGATCCTCCTCCCTCCCCGGGCGCATACCACACACACACACCGAGCCAGCCAGCCAACCTCCTCACTCTCGCTTTCGATGACGCGCGGCCAACCCACCTCCCTCCCTTCCTCACACACGGTGGTGGTGGTGAACATCAGTGGACCATTATCGATCGACCCACATTGCGTCCGCGGAGTTTGACATCTCTCATTAGATTGCCGGTTATGTTCTAATACACGAGCGAGGGAGCGGGCGGGTGGCGGCGGAGGAGGATACCACACACACACCGAGCCAGCCAGCCAACTCCTCACTCTCGCTTTCGATGACGCGCGACCAACCCACCTCCCTTCCTTCCTCACACACGGTGGTGGTGGTGAACATCAGTGGACCATTATCGATCGACCCACATTGCGTCCGCGGAGTTTGACATCTCTCATTAGATTGCCGGTTATGTTCTAATACACGAGCGAGGGAGCGGGCGGGTGGCGGCGGAGGAGGAAGCAATCCCCCCCCCCCTCCACCTCCCGCGCGCTCTCGCATTCCATACCACACACAAACACACACACTCAGCCAGCCTCCTCCTCCTCCTCCTCACTCTCACTTTCGATGCCGACGTAGGAGGTCCAATTACGGTGGCTTGTGATGTTCATCGTTCACATTGGATGAGGAGGTAAATCTTTAATTTTCAATGTTATTTTAGTAGGAAAAACTCGCCTTTCGCCGATTACACCGAACAGACGAGAAGAGCGGCCCTTATAGTCGTAAATAACCTTCAATATATATCAAAATACATTTAACTTATTGGTAGAGTTCGTGCTTTTAAAACATTGTCTGGATATGAAAGAGAACCGAAAATGAAAGGCTAGACAAAATCATAAACTAAATTTCTTGGCGGAACTGGGTTGGAGCAGTAAATCAAGCGTTGCTCGCTGGCCTTCCAAAGTGACGTCATAAGTGGGTGAAGTCAAGCTGTTGTTAACGTTAAGTTTCAGAGCACCGCCCACCAGTGACGTCACCCAGGTGTCTCAGTGTAGCAACCCTCTCTTATGATTTATTGTTCCACCTCGAATCCGCCAAAAGCTCACTCACTCCGGAAAATTTAGCTTATGTTGTCGCGTGTGTTTGTGTGGTGTAAAACACATACTATGACGTAGAGAATCTATTGCACATTAAAGATAAGAAACTTTTTATATCATCATATATACTCTCCACTTTCTTATGTAAGGCGCTCCATGCTGGCGTTTCCCTCTTGATGTTCATATAGGGAGGGACTCGAAGTACGCCATCGATGCTAAATGTATTAGATGTGTTTTCTTCCTGCTTGGCGAAGGTGCAAATCTAACAATGTGAACAGACATACTGAACAAGAATAATGATTACTTCTCATATATATATATATATATATATATATATATATATATATATATATATATATATATATATATATAAATATATATATATATACCTCGCAAACGCGGGAGACAGCGACAAAGTATAAAAAAAAAAAAAAAAAAAAAAAAAAAAAAATATATATATATATATATATATATATATATATATATATATATATATATATATATATATATATATAAGGTTTTTTAATGTATGTATGACTCATGGTGAGGTGCCTGAGGATTGGCGGAATGCGTCCATAGTGCCATTGTACAAAGGCAAAGGGGATAAGAGTGAGTGCTCCAGTTACAGAGGTATAAGTTTGTTGAGTATTCCTGGTAAATTATATTGGGAGGGTATTGATTGAGAGGGTGAAGGCATGTACAGAGCATCAGATTGGGGAAGAGCAGTGTGGTTTCAAAAGTGGTAGAGGATGTGTGGATCAGGTGTTTGCTTTGAAGAATGTATGTGAGAAATACTTAGAAAAGCAAATGGATTTGTATGTAGCATTTATGGATCTGGATAAGGCATATGATAGAGATACTCTGTGGAAGGTATTAAGAATATATGGTGTGGGAGGCAAGTTGTTAGAAGCAGTGAAAAGCTTTTATCGAGGATGTAAGTATGTGTACGTGTAGGAAGAGAGGAAAGTGATTGGTTCTCAGTGAATGTAGGTTTGCGGCAGGGGTGTGTGATGTCTCCATGGTTGTTTAATTTGTTTATGGATGGGGTTGTTAGGGAGGTGAATGCAAAAGTTTTGGAAAGAGGGGCAAGTATGAAGTCTGTTGTGGATGAGAGAGCTTGGGAAGTGAGTCAGTTGTTGTTCGCTGATGATACAGCGCTGGTGGCTGATTCATGTGAGAAACTGCAGAAGCTGGTGACTGAGTTTGGTAAAGTGTGTGAAAGAAGAAAGTTAAGAGTAAATGTGAATAAGAGCAAGGTTATTAGGTACAGTAGGGTTGAGGGTCAAGTCAATTGGGAGGTGAGTTTGAATGGAGAAAAACTGGAGGAAGTGAAGTGTTTTAGATATCTGGGAGTGGATCTGGCAGCGGATGGAACCATGGAAGCGGAAGTGAATCATAGGGTGGGGGAGGGGGCGAAAATCCTGGGAGCCTTGAAGAATGTGTGGAAGTCGAGAACATTATCTCGGAAAGCAAAAATGGGTATGTTTGAAGGAATAGTGGTTCCAACAATGTTGTATGGTTGCGAGGCGTGGGCTATGGATAGAGTTGTGCGCAGGAGGATGGATGTGCTGGAAATGAGATGTTTGAGGACAATGTGTGGTGTGAGGTGGTTTGATCGAGTAAGTAACGTAAGGGTAAGAGAGATGTGTGGAAATAAAAAGAGCGTGGTTGAGAGAGCAGAAGAGGGTGTTTTGAAATGGTTTGGGCACATGGAGAGAATGAGTGAGGAAAGATTGACCAAGAGGATATATGTGTCGGAGGCGGAGGGAACGAGGAGAAGAGGGAGACCAAATTGGAGGTGGAAAGATGGAGTGAAAAAGATTTTGTGATCGGGGCCTGAACATGCAGGAGGGTGAAAGGAGGGCAAGGAATAGAGTGAATTGGAGCGATGTGGTATACCGGGGTTGACGTGCTATCAGTGGATTGAATCAAGACATGTGAAGCGTCTGGGGTAAACCATGGAAAGCTGTGTAGGTATGTATATTTGCGTGTGTGGACGTATGCATATACATGTGTATGGGGGTGGGTTGGGCCATTTCTTTCGTCTGTTTCCTTGCGCTACCTCGCAAACGCGGGAGACAGCGACAAAGCAAAAAAAAAAAAAATATATGGATGGATGTGCTGGAAATGAGATGTTTGAGGACAATGTGTGGTGTGAGGTGGTTTGATCGAGTGAGTAACGTAAGGGTAAGAGAGATGTGTGGAAATAAAAAGAGCGTGGTTGAGAGAGCAGAAGAGGGTGTTTTGAAGTGGTTTGGGCACATGGAGAGAATGAGTGAGGAAAGATTGACCAAGAGGATATATGTGTCGGAGGTGGAGGGAACGAGGAGAAGAGGGAGACCAAATTGGAGGTGGAAAGATGGAGTGAAAAAGATTTTGTGTGATCGGGGCCTGAACATGCAGGAGGGTGAAAGGAGGGCAAGGAATAGAGTGAATTGGAGCGATGTGGTATACCGGGGTTGACGTGCTGTCAGTGGATTGAATCAAGGTATGTGAAGCGTCTGGGGTAAACCATGGAAAGCTGTGTAGGTATGTATATTTGCGTGTGTGGACGTATGTATATACATGTGTATGGGGGGGGGGTTGGGCCATTTCTTTCGTCTGTTTCCTTGCGCTACCTCGCAAACGCGGGAGACAGCGTCAAAGTATAATAAAAAAATAATATATATATATATATATTTATTTATTTATTTATTTATTTATTATTATTTTGCTGTGTCGCAAATATGCATTCAAATATGCATTAGAAACCTGAGAATAGCGTTCCTACTAAAAAAGATATTATGAGGCTCTGAAGGGAACCATGTGATAATGAAAGGCTTGATTAAATTATTCAAAGAGTAACATTCATGCATTTCTATACCATCCCGAATTCGATTATTGGTGTGATCTGGTTGATATTGAAATTTACGGAACAAACCTCGACAATATCATAAATGATGGAAAGGATAGTATGAAGGAAAGAAGACAGCAGAATAAGAAGGATTGGTGTATGGTGCAAAAGCCTTTCCATGTCTTATATTCCTTCAATTTGATTTCTAGAAGAGTATTAAGAATACATATATTATGATTGAATTGAGATATAGAAATACAGGTAACCACTTTGATGCTCATTACACATTGTGCGCTACAAGACCTAAGGGAAGCGTTTTCTTTCATGTGATAGAGAAAACGACGAGAAAATGAAGGGGCGATCTACACTCTTAAGAACTCTATCCAAACTTGAAATGGCCATTTCTAAGGAAATTCTATTGTGAAATATAAAAACGTAACATAATAGAGATTTTCTTTCTTTAGTTGTTTTTGTAAATAAATTCAGTAATGGGTCGTTGAATATAAAATTCTAGGTATAGCATATTCCGTTGTATTACAAACAGACGACAATATCACAAGCTAAATACATTCTTGGGCGATGGGGCTGAGGCGAGCGCTTTTGGCTTTTCTGGGTTAGAACAGAAATCATAACAGGGAAGCTATGCTGGCCTTCCAAAGTGACGTCACGAGTGGGCGGAGTCTGATACGCGCCAGATTCAAGTTATTGTTTACAAGACTTATCAGCCGGAGGATGTTATCCATGAAAGAGGAGGAAAACTACTTATATAAATCGCATTTTCATAAATTTCCACAGGATGAAGCGACAGAGGTAAGGTATATTTTTTATATGAATTTGGTGAGATATTCATAAATATAAGGGTACTGTACTACAGTCATTAAACCTTGTTATTAGAATGCTGGATGGTAATTTATTAATATTTTTTTGTGCTTGAGTAAATTGTGATTGCTTTTCTAGTCTGTATTTTATTGTCTTAATGGACTGCATGATGCAGTTGCATTGGTGTTTATTTAAGCTTTGCCATTTCTTTAATATTGCTGGTTTTCAGGATTTTTGTAAATTTATGATTATTCCCTAGTTTGGCTTCTATTATTTTTGTAAATATATCAATTTTCTTGCTTTGTTTTCATGTTTGGTTATTCTATAATTCATTTGTTATATTATTATATATACTGTGATTGTTTTGCAATTTAAGTAAAGGTCTTGTTATATTTTTCCTTTTTATGTGTAATGAGAGAGAGGTAGTGGTGCAAATTGGTGTAGGTGGCCCACGCTCGGAAAGGGACAGAGAGGCTGACCATTTTTGAACAAAAAAAGTATGGTGTTTGTAAGTGAAACTTTAGAGATGGTTAGAATATGTAGGCAGTAATAGTAACTGAAAATATCAAAAACTGCAGGATTTTTGGGCGTGTTATGGTGCTGAGTGACCAACCGTTGGTGTGGTGGTCTTAATTTCGTGGCTGTTTGGCTGGTGCCGCAAAACCTGGTGCTATTACCTGCAGCTAAGGCCAGTCAACATCATCATGGTGTGGCACAAAACCTGGTGCTATTACCTGCAGCTAAGGCCAGTCATCATCATCATGGTGTGGCACAAAACCTGGTGCTATTACCTGCAGCTAAGGCCAGTCATCATCATCATGGTGTGGCACAAAACCTGGTGCTATTACCTGCAGCTAAGGCCAGTCATCATCATCATGGTGTGGCACAAAACCTGGTGCTATTACCTGCAGCTAAGGCCAGTCATCATCATCATGGTGTGGCACAAAACCTGGTGCTATTACCTGCAGCTAAGGCCAGTCATCATCATCATGGTGTGGCACAAAACCTAGTGCTATTACCTGCAGCTAAGGCCAGTCATCATCATCATGGTGTGGCACAAAACCTGGTGTAGGTATTCCAAGCCAACTTGACATTCTCCTGCCTTGGAGAAATACAGAAATTCTTCAGAGGTTAAAAGAAAGGGGTGAACTTTTGGCTGGAATACCAGAAAGATAAAGGCAATAAAGAGAATTTTGACAAGCTCTGTAGAGTGAGAAATAAGATACAACAAGATATTAAGAACTTTAAATCAGATTGTATTTCTGATCAAATACAAGAAAGTAATAGTGATAGCAAGAAATTGTGGCAACAACCAAAAACCTGAAGTTAATCAGGTGAATTAAAGGAAAATTAAAAAACAGTCCTTAAAATTGAAGATGAACTGTGCTTTGATGGGAAAAAGATAGCGACACATTTTGATAAATTTTTTACATCTGTAGCATCAAATTTATTTAGCAGTGATTGTTATAATTTCAAAAATTATTATAGATCAAAAAGGATTATAGAAAACAATTTTAGGCTCACAGATGTAACGGAAGAGTATATTTTGAGTGTAATAAAGGCATCAGGGGCGAATAAAAGTACAGGGGTAGATGGTTTACTAGCAAGGTTCATAAAGGATGGGGCACCAGTACTAAAAGGACCAATAACACACTGTAAATCCCTATAAGTACAAGTGAAGTACTGGCTGGGCTAAAGGAAGTCAAACCATTGTACGAAAAAGAATAATAGGCAAGAAGTAGGAAATTACAGACCAGTCAGTATACTAAATGTAATATCAAAAGTACTGGAAAGGGTTGTTTATGATCAGTCAGCAAATTACTTGATGTCAAATAATTTTACATACAATTTTGTCAGGATTCAGGGGAAAGTACTCCACAAATACATGTTTGGCCTACCTTTTAGACTTACTTAAAACTGATATATCAAAAGGAAATTATGCAGGACTTGCACTTTTGGACCTACAAAAAGCATTTAACACAGTTGCTCATCACATTTTTGTGTGAAAAATTAAAAGCAATGAGGATAAAGTCTGTGGAACAGTTTTACTAATATCTGACTGGAAGGAATGAGGTAGTTGATGAATTTTATTCCAAGTCTTGTAGTATAACTTGTGGAGTTCCACAGGGAAGTATTTTAGGACCACCGTTATTTTTATGCTAAGTAAATGACATGAAAATTAGTGTCTCATGCCAACTTCATGCTGATGACAGTATTTCAGTTGTATCGCACAAGGATGCTGATGTTATCTCAAATAGATTAGGAAAACAACTTAAAGTGTAGTAATTGGATTATTAATAAGACAATGTTGTAATTGGATTATTAATAGGAAAATGTCTCTTCACCTAGGAAAATCCGAGAATCATGCAATAATTGGATGATTAATAACAAAAAATGTCTCCACCTAGGAAAAAACAAAGTTATGGTAGTAGGATCTAAAAGAAAATTAGATAAGGTAAATAATTTTGCAATAACATGTAATGGTCAGATAATAGAAAGAGTAAAGTCAGCAAAGTACCTAGTAGTTTATTTGAACCAGTGTGCCACGGGATTTAACCTGTCAGTTTATAACCAAGAAAATATATGCAAGATTAGAATTTTTATACGGACAAGCAAATGGGTTCACTCAGAAAATTAAGAAAATCTTATGTCCTGCTTTTATTTAACATCATTTTTATTATACTACCAGTTCCTGATAGTTCAGATGGACAGGATCAAGGATGGGCCTCCAGTCTTCAAAGGATCATTCATGTAGATGTGGACCTTTGGATGGAGGTGCAAAAGTCCTTTCATGTCTCTTTGCCATTGGAACTAATGGATTACTACCAGTGAATGTATCTTCAGTTTTAAACATGGTTGCAGTTGAAACAAATGCCCATTTTTGGATTGCTATTATTGGAACCAGTTATCTTTTCCTGCAGTACAGAACATTATTTGTGAAAGGTTCTTTTGAGACTACTGTAATTGATTTTTTGGGTTCAGTAATGCTGGTTGCCTGTGAAAGGGAAAAACAGCCTAGATACTTATTCAATTGTATATCAAATCCATCTCTGCCTACCTGTATTCTATTGTAAATGACATAGTTGCAATTGTCATTCTCAGCCATCAAAATAGAGTGCCATTTGAATGTTCTAAAAAGAACTTGAGCTGGAAGTAGCCTTTGTTTTCACATACTTCCCTCCACACACTTTCAATCCATCAGTAAGATGCATTTTCACCATGTCACTCTATCTCAGAAAACTCCATCTTATTGCACTTTTAGGCCTTCCAATTCTGTATTTGTTAAAGATTTACTGAATGTTATCCCTCCATCTCTTGTTAGGCCTGTTTGCTGGTCTTCTTCCAATCAATACCCAAGTTCAGGATATGGTACTGTACCAGAGTTTGATAATGAATAAGAAAATAGTGTGAATTGATTGCAAAAAAAATGAGAACTTATAGTGGCTGAAAGAGGAAGATAGTATATGAAGTAATACATGTATGAATGAATATGCGGTAAAGCTTTTTCAAGGGAGTTAAGGAGGCTGAGACATGAAAGAGAATTAAAAGCTGGACATAGGAATGCATTGTAGAAAAAAATGACCAAACTTATATGATGAGGGCTTAAATGCACTGTGTTTTTGCATCTAGCAACAGGGAGAAGACGTCTAAAATTAATGATATCTAGAAATATTATCAGCAAAAAAGTACAGTTGAATGACTTTCATTATGTCCGTTTTCTTTAATTGTAAAGAATTATGCACAGGTCAGTGAGGATTATTCTTGTTGAGACACTATCTGAATAGTGCAAAAATGGTGCTAATAAGAAATACGAGAAGGAAGTTTGAAAAAGCAGAGTTTAAGGGATTATAAAACCAGTGAACATAGTTTGAAAGATCAGAGCTAAGTTTTCTTCTTGAATTTTTCATGACTTATAGGTAGTCCATATTTGTTCATGTATTGAGTGTCCATCTTATGAATTTCATTGAATAATCTTGTGATGCATGAGACATATCTGCAGCGAAATGAGCCTGAACCAGGGTGGCCCATATCCATTCATATAACCAGATGAGAAATTCTGACAAGAAAATTTCACTCATTTTTATTGTAGGATAAAAGGTATAAACACTTGTTTTTCTGTCTACCTATCTATCACCATAACTCTGTTTCCAGTCAAACCACTCCTGAAAAAAAACTGTCAACAGAAGTTAGGGAATGGAGTAGTTGAAGATTTCAGATTTTCACCCTGATTGTTTTATTGTGGAATCATTGAAACAATAAAAGATCCCATTTGCAGCTGATTTCTTCTCTGACATTTTAGGTGATGGGACACTGAGAATATTTGGAATGCAAAAAAGAAACTTCAGCCATCAGTAACAATAAGTGCTTGTGAAGGGGAAGTCTTGAGCTGTCATTGGTGCAAGTACATCAAAATGTTATTGCCACAGCAGGCACTGATGGTGCCATCCATGATTGGGATTCAGGACAGCCTGGGCAAGCAGCCTTGAATCTTGAGGTTAGCAACTTCAGTGTTTTCAGAGTTCTTTTTCTACTCTAAATGACTTATTTACAGAGGTATAAGTTTGTTGAGCATTCCTGGGAAATTATATGGGAGGGTATTGATTGAGAGGGTCAAGGCATATGCAGGGCATCAGGTTGGGGAAGAGCAGTGTGGTTTCAGAAGTGGTTGAGGATGTGTGGATTAGGTGTTTGCTTTGAAGAGTGTATGTGAGAAATACTTAGAAAAACAGATGAACTTGTGTGTAGCATTTATGGATCTGGAGAAGGCATATGATAGATTTGATAGAGATGCTCTGTGGAAGGTATTAAGAGTATATGGTGTGGGAGGTAAGTTGCTAGAAGCAGTGAAAAGTTTTCATCAAGGATGTAAGGCACGGGTATGAGTAGGAATAGAGGAAAGTGATTAGTTCCCAGTGAATGTTGGTTTGTGGCAGGGGTGCATGATGTCTCCATGGTTGTTTAATTTGTTTATGGATGGGGTTGTTAGGGAGGTGAATGTAAGTTTTGGAGAGGGGGGCAAGTATGCAGTCTGTTGTGGATGAGAGGGCTTGGGAAGTGAGTCAGATGTTGTTCCCTGATGATACAGCGCTGGTGGCTGATTTAAGTGAGAAACTGCAAAAGTTGATGACTGAGTGTGGTAAAGTGTGTGAAAGAAGAAAGCTAAGAGTAAATGTGAATAATAACAAGGTTATTAGGTTCAGTAGGGTTAAGGAACAATCAGATTGGGAGGTAAGTTTGAATGAAGAAAAGCTGTAGGAATTGAAGTGTTTTAGATATCTGGGAGTGGATTTAGCAGCAGATGGAACCAGGGAAGCAGAAGTGAGTCACATGGTGGGGGAGGGGGTGATGGTTCTGGGAGTGTTGAAGAATGTGTGGAAGGCAAGAACGTTATCTCAGAGAGCATAAATGGGTATGTTTGAAGGAATATTCGTTCCAACAATGTTATATTGTTGAATGGCATGAGCTATAGATAGGGTTGTGCAGAGGAGGGTGGATGTGTTGGAAATGAGATGTTTGAGGACAATATGTGGTGTGAGGTGGTTTGATCGAGTAAGTAATGATAGGGTAAGAGAGATGTGTGGTAATAAAAAGAGTGTGGTTGAGAGAGCAGAAGAGGGTGTTTTGAAATGGTTTGGTCACATGGAGAGAATGATTGAGGAAAGACTGACCAAGAGGATATATGTATCAGAGGTGGAGGGAATGAGGAGAAGTGGGTGACCAAATTGGAGGTGGAAGGATGGAGTGAAAAAGATTTTGAGTGATTGGGGCTTGAACTTACAGGAGGGCAAAAGGCATGCAAGGAATAGAGTGGATTGGAATGATGTGGTATACTGGGGTCGATGTGCTGTCAATGGATTGAACCAGGGCATGTGAAGGGTCTGAGGTTAACCATGGAAAGTTTTGTAGGGGCTGGATGTGGAAAGGGAGCTGTGATTTCAGTGCATTGCATATTACAGCCAGAGACTGAGTGTGAACGAATGTGGCCTTTGTTGTCTTTTCCTAGTGCTATCGCACCCACGCGGGAGTAGGGGGGTGCCATTTCATGTGTGGCGTGGTAGTGACGGAAATGGATGAAGGCAGCAAGTATGAATATGCACATGTGTATATATGTATATGTGTGTGTATGTATATGTATGTATACATTGAAATGTATAGGTATGTATATGTGTGTGTGTGTGGGCGTGTATATATATACATGTATATGTGGGTGGGTTGGGCCATTCTTTCGTCTGTTTCCATGCGTTACCTCGCTAATGCGGGAGACAGCAACAAAGTATAGTGAATAAATAAATGTAAATGTATATGTATTCGTGTGTCAGAAAAAAAAAAAGCTCAGAGTGTGCTCTGTGACTGGAGAAGAATTCATGTTCAACATTTTTATTTTTTATTTTGCTTTGTCGCTGTCTCCCGCGTTTGCGAGGTAGTGCAAGGAAACAGACGAAAGAAATGGCCCAACCCACCCCCATACACAATGTATATACATACATGTCCACACACGCAAATATACATACCTATACATCTCAATGTACACATATATATATACACACACCGACACATACCTATATACCCATGGACACAATTCACACTGTCTGCCTTTATTCATTCCCATCGCCACCTCGCCACATATGGAATACCATCCCCCTCCCCCCTCATGTGTGCGAGGTAGCACTAGGAAAAGACAACAAAGGCCCCATTCGTTCACACTCAGTCTCTAGCTGTCATGCAATAATGCCCGAAACCACAGCTCCCTTTCCACATCCAGGCCCCACACAACTTTCCATGGTTTACCCCAGATGCTTCACATGCCCTGATTCAATCCACTGACAGCACGTCAACCCCGGTATACCACATCAATCCAATTCACTCTATTCCTTGCCTTCCTTTCACCCTCCTGCATGTTCAGGCCCCGATCACACAAAATCTTTTTCACTCCATCTTTCCACCTCCAATTTGGTCTCCCACTTCTCCTCGTTCCCTCCACCTCCGACACATATATCCTCTTGGTCAATCTTTCCTCACTCATTCTCTCCATGTGCCCAAACCATTTCAAAACACCCTCTTCTGCTCTCAACCATGCTCTTTTTATTTCCACACATCTCTCTTACCCTTACATTACTTACTCGATCAAACCTCATGTTCAACATATACACTGTTTATTTTGTGTGGGCTTTCTGTCAAACTGATGAAATCTACTAATAGTTATAATCAGGCTGATAACCTTCTAATTTTATCATTCCATATAGTGATTTTGGGGAAACAGTCCATGAATAAATGGCAAATAAGATGGAGTAATTGTACAACTAATCAAAAGCTGAAAAGTTTATGATCAAAGATAAAAAAATGGTGCTACAGTCATCTCTTATACAAACTAATTTCCAAGATACATTACATTCTTTTGAAAAGTCTGATTGTCGCATGTTGAAATGTGAATTTCTTTTTATTTGATTGTGAATGAATTAATAGTAGAATTTATTGTAGGATTGGCAGAAAGCATTCATAGTGCCATTGTACAAAGGCAAAGAGGATAAAGTTGAGTGTTCAAACTACAGAGGCATAGGTTTGTTGAGTATTCCTGAGAAATTATATGGGGGGGTATTGATTGAGAGGGTAAAGGTATGTACAGAGCATCAGGTTGGGGAAGAGCAGTGTGGTTTCAGAAGTGGTAGAGGATGTGTGGATCAGGTGGTTGCTTTGAAGAATGTATGTGAGAAATACTTAGAAAAAACAGATGGATTTGCATGTAGCATTTATGGATCTGGAGAAGACACATGATAGGGTTGATAGCGATGCTTTGTGGAAGGTTTTAAGGGTATGTGGTGTGGGAGATAAGTTGCTAGAGGCAGTGAAAAGTTTTTACCAAGGATGCAAGGCATGTTAAGAAGAGAGGAGAGTGATTGGTCCCCAGTGAATGTCAGTCTGCAGCAGGGGTGTGTGATGACCCCATGGTTGTTTAATTTGTTTATGGATGGGGTGGTCAGGGAGGTAAATGCAAAAGTTTTGGAGAGAGGGGGTGAGTATGCAGTCTGTTGGGGATGAGAGGGCCTAGGAAGTGAGTCAGTTGTTGTTTACCGATGATACAGCTCTAGTGGCTGATTTGAGTGAGAAACTGCAACAAGTTGAGAACAGAGTTTGGGAAAGTGTGTGAAAGGAGGAAGTTGAGAGTAATTGTGAATAAGAGCAAGGTTATTAGGTTCAGCAGGGTTGAGGGACAAGTTAAATGGGAGGTATGTTTGAATGAATGGAGAAAAACTGGAGGAAGTGAAGTGTTTTTGATATCTGGGAGTGAACTTTACAGCAGATGGAACCATGGAAGTGGAAGTGAGTCACAGTGGGGGAGGGGGCAAAGGTTCTGGGAGCATTGAAGAATGTGTGGAAGGAGAGAACGTTATCTTGGAGAGTAAAAATGGGTATGTTTGAAGGAATAGTGGTTCCAACAATGTAATGTGGTTGTGAGGCATGGGCTATAGATGGGGTTGTATGGAGGAGGATGGATGTGTTGGAGGTGAAATGTTTGAGAACAATGTGTGTGAGGTGATTTGATCAAGTAAGTAATTGTAAGGGTAAGAGAGATGTGTGGAAATAAAAAGTGTGATTGAGAGAGCAGAAGAGGGTGTTTTGAAATGGTTTGGTCATATGGATAGAATGATTGAGGAAAGATTGACCAAGAGGATTTATGTGTCAGAGGTGGAGGGAACGAGGAGAAGTGGGAGACCAAATTGGAGGTCGAAAGATGGAGTGAAAAAGATTTTGAGTGATCGGGGCCTGAACATGCAGGAGAGTGAAAGGCGGGCAAGGAATAGAGCGAACTGGATCGATGTGGTATACCGGGGTGGACATGCTGTCAATGTATTGTACCATGGCATGTGAAGCATCTGGGGGTAAACCATGGAAAGTTCTGTGGGGCCTGGATGTGGAAAGGGAGCTGTGGTTTCGGTGCATTATTACATGACAGCTAGAGACTGAGTGTGAACGAATGGGGCCTTTGTTGTCTTTTCCTAGCGCTACCTCACACACATGAGAGGGGAGGGGGTTGTTATTCCATGTGTGGCGAGGTGGCGATGGGATAAAGAAAGGCAGAAAGTATGAATTATGTACATGTGTATATATATTTATATGTCTGTGTGTGTATATATATGTGTACATTGAGATGTATAGGTATGTATATATGCATGTGTGGACGTGTATGTATATACATGTGTATTTGGGTGGGTTGGGCCATTCTTTCGTCTGTTTCCTTGCGCTACCTCGCTAACGCGGGAGACAGCGACAAAGCAAAATGAACAAATATATATATATATATATATATATATATATATATATATATATATATATATATAGATAGATAGATAGAGAGAGAGATGTGTGGAAATAAAAAGAGCGTGGTTGAGAGAGCAGAAGAGGGTGTTTTGAAATGGTTTGGGCACATGGAGAGAATGAGTGAGGAAAGATTGACCAAGAGGATATATGTGTCGGAGGTGGAGGGAACGAGGAGAAGAGGGAGACCAAATTGGAGGTGGAAAGATGGAGTGAAAAAGATTTTGTGTGATCGGGGCCTGAACATGCAGGAGGGTGAAAGGAGGGCAAGGAATAGAGTGAATTGGAGCGATGTGGTATACCGGGGTTGACGTGCTGTCAGTGGATTGAATCAAGGCATGTGAAGCGTCTGGGGTAAACCATGGAAAGCTGTGTAGGTATGTATATTTGCGTGTGTGGATGTATGTATATACATGTGTATAGGGGTGGGTTGGGCCATTTCTTTCGTCTGTTTCCTTGCGCTACCTCGCAAACGCGGGAGACAGCGACAAAGCAAAAAAATTATATATATATATATATATATATATATATATATATATATATATATATATATATATATAATGGGGAGGTGATAACAAGTAGTGGTGATGTGAGAAGGAGATGGAGTGAGTATTTTGAAGGTTTGTTGAATGTGTTTCATGATAGAGTGGCAGATATAGGGTTTTTTGGTCTTGGTGGTGTGCAAAGTGAGAGGGTTAGGGAAAATGATTTGGTAAACAGAGAAGAGGTAGTAAAAGCTTTGCGGAAGATGAAAGCTGGCAAGGCAGCAGGTTTGGATGGTATTGCAGTGGAATTTATTAAAAAAGGGGGTGACTGTATTGTTGACTGGTTGGTATGGTTATTTAATGTATGTATGACTCATGGTGAGGTGCCTGAGGATTGGCGGAATGCGTGCATAGTGCCATTGTACAAAGGCAAAGGGGATAAGAGTGAGTGCTCAAATTACAGAGGTATAAGTTTGTTGAGTATTCCTGGTAAATTATATGGGAGGGTATTGATTGAGAGGGTGAAGGCATGTGCAGAGCATCAGATTGGGGAAGAGCAGTGTGGTTTCAGAAGTGGTAGAGGATGTGTGGATCAGGTGTTTGCTTTGAAGAATGTATGTGAGAAATACTTAGAAAAGCAAATGGATTTGTATGTAGCATTTATGGATCTGGAGAAGGCATATGATAGAGTTGATAGAGATGCTCTGTGGAAGGTATTAAGAATATATGGTGTGGGAGGCAAGTTGTTAGAAGCAGTGAAAAGTTTTTATCGAGGATGTAAGGCATGTGTACGTGTAGGAAGAGAGGAAAGTGATTGGTTCTCAGTGAATGTAGGTTTGCGGCAGGGGTGTGTGATGTCTCCATGGTTGTTTAATTTGTTTATGGATGGGGTTGTTAGGGAGGTGAATGCAAGAGTTTTGGAAAGAGGGGCAAGTATGAAGTCTGTTGGGGATGAGAGAGCTTGGGAAGTGAGTCAGTTGTTGTTCGCTGGTGGCTGATTCATGTGAGAAACTGCAGAAGCTGGTGAATGAGTTTGGTAAAGTGTGTGAAAGAAGAAGGTTAAGAGTAAATGTGAATAAGAGCAAGGTTATTAGGTACAGTAGGGTTGAGGGTCAAGTCAATTGGGAGGTGAGTTTGAATGGAGAAAAACTGGAGGAAGTGAAGTGTTTTAGATATCTGGGAGTGGATCTGGCACCGGATGGAACCATGGAAGCGGAAGTGGATCATAGGGTGGGGGAGGGGGCGAAAATTCTGGGAGCCTTGAAGAATGTGTGGAAGTCGAGAACATTATCTCGGAAAGCAAAAATGGGTATGTTTGAAGGAATAGTGGTTCCAACAATGTTGTATGGTTGCGAGGCGTGGGCTATGGATAGAGTTGTGCGCAGGAGGATGGATGTGCTGGAAATGAGATGTTTGAGGACAATGTGTGGTGTGAGGTGTTTTGATCGAGTAAGTAACGTAAGGGTAAGAGAGATGTGTGGAAATAAAAAGAGCGTGGTTGAGAGAGCAGAAGAGGGTGTTTTGAAATGGTTTGGGCACATGGAGAGAATGAGTGAGGAAAGATTGACCAAGAGGCTATATGTGTCGGAGGTGGAGGGAACGAGGAGAAGAGGGAGACCAAATTGGAGGTGGAAAGATGGAGTGAAAAAGATTTTGTGTGATCGGGGCCTGAACATGCAGGAGGGTGAAAGGAGGGCAAGGAATAGAGTGAATTGGAGCGATGTGGTATACCGGGGTTGACGTGCTGTCAGTGGATTTAATCAAGGTATGTGAAGCGTCTGGGGTAAACCATGGAAAGCTGTGTAGGTATGTATATTTGCGTGTGTGGACGTATGTATATACATGTGTATGGGGGTGGGTTGGGCCATTTCTTTCGTCTGTTTCCTTGCACTACCTCGGAAACACGGGAGACAGCGACAAAGCAAAAAAAAATATATATATATATATATATATATATATATATATATATATATATATAGGGGTTAGTGAGAGGACAAGAGCAAGGGATGGAGCAGCAGTACTCTTGAAACAGGAGTTGTGGGACTATATGATAGAATGTAAGAAAGTAAATTCTCGATTAATATGAGTAAAACTGAAAGTTGATGGAGAGAGATGGGTGATTATTGGTGCATATGCACCTGGGCATGAGAAGAAAGATCATGAGAGGCAAGTGTTTTGGGAGCAGCTGAATGAGTGTGTTAGTGGTTTTGATGCACGAGACTGGGTTATAGTGATGGGTGATTTGAATGCAAAGGTGAGTAATGTGGCAGTTGAGGGAATAATTGGTATACATGGGGTGTTCAGTGTTGTAAATGGAAATGGTGAAGAGCTTGTAGATTTATGTGCTGAAAAAGGTCTGGTGATTGGGAATACCTGGTTTAAAAAGTGAGATATACATAAGTATACGTATGTAAGTAGGAGAGATGGCCAGAGAGCGTTATTGGATTACGTGTTAATTGACAGGCGCACGAAAGAGAGACTTTTGGATGTTAATGTGCTGAGAGGTGCAACTGGAGGGATGTCTGATCATTATCTTGTGGAGGCTAAGGTGAAGATTTGTACGGGTTTTCAGAAAAGAAGAGTGAATGTTGGGGTGAAGAGGGTGGTGAGAGTAAGTGAGCTTGGGAAGGAGACTTGTGTGAGGAAGTACCAGGAGAGACTGAGTACAGAATGGAAAAAGGTGAGAACAATGGAAGTAAGGGGAGTGGGGGAGGAATGGGATGAATTTAGGGAATCAGTGATGGATTGCGCAAAAGATGCTTGTGGCATGAGAAGAGTGGGAGGTGGGTTGATTAGAAAGGGTAGTGAGTGGTGGGATGAAGAAGTAAGATTATTAGTGAAAGAGAAGAGTGAGGCATTTGGATGATTTTTGCAGGGAAAAAATGCAATTGAGTGGGAGATGTATAAAAGAAAGAGACAGGAGGTCAAGAGAAAGGTGCAAGAGGTGAAAAAGAGGGCAAATGAGAGTTGGGGTGAGAGTATCATTAAATTTTAGGGAGAATAAAAAGATGTTCTGGAAGGAGGTAAATAAAGTGCGTAAGACAAGGAAGCAAATGGGAACTTCAGTGAAGGGCGTAAATGGGGAGGTGATAACAAGTAGTGGTGATGTGAGGAGATGGAGTGAGTATTTTGAAGGTTTGTTGAATGTGTTTGATGATAGAGTGGCAGATATAGGGTGTTTTGGTCGAGGTGGTGTGCAAAGTGAGAGGGTTAGGGAAATTATTTGGTAAACAGAGAAGGGGTAGTAAAAGCTTTGCGGAAGATGAAAGCCGGCAAGGCAGCAGGTTTGGATGGTATTGCAGTGGAATTTATTAAAAGAGGGGGTGACTGTATTGTTGACTGGTTGGTAAGGTTATTTAATGTATGTATGACTCATGGTGAGGTGCCTGAGGATTGGCGGAATGCATGCATAGTGCCACTGTACAAAGGCAAAGGGGATAAGAGTGAGTGCTCAAATTACCGAGGTATAAGTTTGTTGAGTATTCCTGGTAAATTATATGGGAGGGTATTGATTGAGAGGGTGAAGGCATGTACAGAGCATCAGATTGGGGAAGAGCAGTGTGGTTTCAGAAGTGGTAGAGGATGTGTGGATCAGGTGTTTGCTTTGAAGAATGTATGTGAGAAATACTTAGAAAAGCAAATGGATTTGTATGTAGCATTTATGGATCTGGAGAAGGCATGTGATAGAGTTGATAGAGATACTCTGTGGAAGGTATTAAGAATATATGGTGTGGGAGGCAAGTTGTTAGAAGCAGTGAAAAGTTTTTATCGAAGATGTAAGGCATGTGTACGTGTAGGAAGAGAGGAAAGTGATTGGTTCTCAGTGAATGTAAGTTTGCGGCATTGGTGTGTGATGTCTCCATGGTTGTTTAATTTGTTTATGGATGGGGTTGTTAGGGAGGTGAATGCAAGAGTTTTGGAATGAGGGGCAAGTATGAAGTCTCTTGTGGATGAGAGAGCTTGGGAAGTGAGTCAGTTGTTGTTCGCTGATGATACAGCGCTGGTGGCTGATTCATGTGAGAAACTGCAGAAGCTGGTGACTGAGTTTGGTAAAGTGTGTGAAAGAAGAAAGTTAAGAGTAAATGTGAATAAGAGCAAGGTTATTAGGTACAGTAGGGTTGAGGGTCAAGTCAATTGGGAGGTAAGTTTGAATGGAGAAAAACTGGAGGAAGTAAAGTGTTTTAGATATCTGGGAGTGGATCTGGCAGCGGATGGAACCATGGAAGCAGAAGTGAATCATCGGTTGGGGGAGGGGGCGAAAATCCTGGGAGCCTTGAAGAATGTGTGGAAGTCGAGAACATTATCTCGGAAAGCAAAAATGGGTATGTTTGAAGGAATAGTGGTTCCAACAATGTTGTATGGTTGTGATGCGTGGGCTATGGATAGAGTTGTGCGCAGGAGGGTGGATGTGCTGGAAATGAGATGTTTGAGGACAATGTGTGGTGTGAGGTGGTTTGATCGAGTAAGTAATGTAAGGGTAAGAGAGATGTGTGGAAATAAAAAGAGCGTGGTTGAGAGAGCAGAAGAGGGTGTTTTGAAATGGTTTGGGCACATGGAGAGAATGAGTGAGGAAAGATTGACCAAGAGGATATATATCGGAGGTGGAGGGAACGAGGAGAAGTGGGAGACCAAATTGGAGGTGGAAAGATGGAGTGAAAAAGATTTTGTGTGATCGGGGCCTGAACATGCAGGAGGGTGAAAGGAGGGCAAGGAATAGAGTGAATTGAATTGATGTGGTATACCGGGGTTGACATGCTGTCAGTGGATTGAATCAGGGCATGTGAAGCGTCTGGGGTAAACCATGGAAAGTTGTGTGGGGCCTGGATGTGGAAAGGGAGCTGTGGTTTCGGGCATTATTGCGTGGCAGCTAGAGAAAGAGTGTGAACGAATGGGGCCTTTGTTGTCTTTTCCTAGTGCTACCTCGCACACATGAGGGGGGAGGGGGAAGGTATTCCATGTGTGGCGAGGTGGCGATGGGAGTGAATGGGGGCAGACAGTGTGACTTGTGTGCATGGGTATATATATATGTGTCTGTGTATGTATATATATGTGTACATTGAGATGTATAGGTATGTATATTTGCGTGTGGACGTGTGTATGTATACATTGTGTATGGGGGTGGGTTGGGCCATTTCTTTCGTCTGTTTCCTTGCGCTACCTCGCAAACGCGGGAGACAGCGACAAAGCAAAATAAAATAAATAAAATATATATATATATATATATATATATATATATATATATATATATATATATATATATATATATATATATATATATGTTGAGTATTCCTGGGAAATTATATGGGAGGATATTGATTGAGAGGGTGAAGGCATGTACAGAGCATCAGATTGGGGAAGAGCAGTGTGGTTTCAGAAGTGGTAGAGGATGTGTGGATCAGGTGTTTGCTTTGAAGAATGTATGTGGGAAATACTTAGAAAAACAAATGGATTTGTATGTAGCATTTATGGATCTGGAGAAGGCATATGATAGAGTTGATAGAGATGCTCTTTGGAAGGTTTTAAGAATATATGGTGTGGGAGGCAAGTTGTTAGAAGCAGTGAAAAGTTTTTATCGAGGATGTAAGGCATGTGTACGTGTAGGAAGAGAGGAAAGTGATTGGTTCTCAGTGAATGTAGGTTTGCGGCAGGGGTGTGTGATGTCTCCATGGTTGTTTAATTTGTTTATGGATGGGGTTGTTAGGGAGGTGAATGCAAGAGTTTTGGAAAGAGGGGCAAGTATGCAGTCTGTTGTGGATGAGAGAGCTTGGGAAGTGAGTTAGTTGTTGTTCGCTGATGATACAGCGCTGGTGGCTGATTCATGTAAGAAACTGCAGAAGCTGGTGACTGAGTTTGGTAAAGTGTGTGAAAGAAGAAAGTTAAGAGTAAATGTGAATAAGAGCAAGGTTATTAGGTACAGTAGGGTTGAGGGTCAAGTCAATTGGGAGGTAAGTTTGAATGGAGAAAAACTGGAGGAAGTAAAGTGTTTTAGATATCTGGGAGTGGATCTGGCAGCGGATGGAACCATGGAAGCGGAAGTGAATCATAGGGTGGGGGAGGGGGCAAAAATTCTGGGAGCCTTGAAGAATGTTTGGAAGTCGAGAACATTACCTTGGAAAGCAAAAATGGGTATGTTTGAAGGAATAGTGGTTCCAACAATGTTGTATGGTTGCGAGGCGTGGGCTATGGATAGAGTTGTGCGCAGGAGGATGGATGTGCTGGAAATGAGATGTTTAAGGACAATATGTGGTGTGAGGTGGTTTGATCGAGTAAGTAATGTAAGGGTAAGAGAGATGTGTGGTAATAAAAAGAGTGTGGTTGAGAGAGCAGAAGAGGGTGTTTTGAAATGGTTTGGGCACATGGAGAGAATGAGTGAGGAAAGATTGACCAAGAGGATATGTGTGTCAGAGGTGTAGGGAACGAGGAGAAGTGGGAGACCAAATTGGAGGTGGAAAGATGGAGTGAAAAAGATTTTGAGTGATCGGGGCCTGAACATGCAGGAGGATGAAAGGCGTGCAAGGAATAGAGTGAATTGGACGATGTGGTATATCAGGGTCGACGTGCTGTCAATTGATTGAACCAGGGCATGTGAAGCATCTGGGGTAAACCATGGAAAGTTCTGTGGGGCCTGGATGTGGAAAGGGAGTCGTGGTTTCGGTACATTATTACATGTCAGCTGGAGACTGAGTGTGAACGAATGGGGCCTTTGTTGTCTTTTCCTAGCGCTACCTCGCACACATGAGGGGGGAGGGGGTCGTTATTTCGTGTGTGGCAAGGTGGCGATGGGAATGAATAAAGGCAGACAGTATGAATTGTGTACATGTGTATATATGTATATGTCTGTGTGTGTATATATATATGTATACGTTGAGATGTATAGGTATGTATGTTTGCGTATATGGATGTGTATGTATATACATGTGTATGGGGGTGGGTTGGGCCATTCTTTCATCTGTTTCCTTGCACTACCTCGCTAACGCGGGAAGTGACAAAACAAAATAGAATAGAATAGATATATATGTCTGTGTGTGTGTGTGTATGAGTAGTGGTCCATTCTTCATTCTGTTTCCAGGTGCTACCTCGCAAGATATGAAGTGAGTGCTAATCATGTGCTGGCACTTTCAAATGGCAGAATTTTGTCATACATATTTGAAAGTAGGCAAGAACTCTTGTTCCTTGTCATCTTCCTCATTTCCTTACTCCTTTTCCTTGCCTTCTATATTCATATCCTCCTTTTCCTTTATTCTTTTCTTTTCTCTTTTCATAGACAGTGATTTATAGATACAGCAGTGCTATAGGAAATGTATATGTCCTTCCATGTTTTAGGTGCAAGTTTGGCAGTATGAATGAATGTTATATATCCATCATTTTCAATGATTCCATTATGTCTTATACAGGTCTAAGAGGTGGAGGAAGATGAGGAAGTGGTCCAAAAGAAAGAAGACTTAGAAGTGGAAGACCAAAAAGTGACCCTACAGGAAGACCGGAAAGTAGCCCACAAGTAAGAGGATAAAGTCCAAAAAGAAAAAAATGCAAAGAGGAAAAAAGCTCCAGCAAAGGAGGAAGAAAATCTTGATGGTTTGACACAAAAGGATGGTACTTCAGGGAAGATTATGAAAGCAAGTAAAGCCAAGAAAAATGGAAAGTTACAGCAACAGTAAAGAAGGATGGTAGTGGGCCTGCCTACACAAAGGAACAAGTTGATATAAAATTTGAGGAAAATAACTTAATGACTTTATATGATGGTATGTGGGTAATGAAAAGTAGAGTCCCTGTACCTAACAAAATAAAGGAAAAGGCAATAATTGCAGCAAGGAAGGGTGATGAAAATGTATATGAACTAACAGCAGTAGAGCTACAGATCCTTTAGGAAAAGATGAAGAGAGAGATGAGAAATGCACACAGGTTCCTGAGGAGGAAACTGATAAATTTAGAAAAACAAAAGATGAAAGAGTAAGTAGTGATTATATTTTTCTCTGTAGTATTGTAACCAATGAGGGTAGGAGGTGCTGCTACTTTGATAGGCACAGAATTTGAAAAAGTTTTTGAGTTTCAGTACCTCAAGGGGATACTCCTAGTACTCTAAAAAGTCTCACTCTTCCTTGTGTGGTGACCTCGTTACTACACCCTTAAGGGTGGAACTAAACGGGGAGGCATTGCCCAACTCCATCATAGATATCTTTTGAATACATACAAACACTTGAGGTATGTTGGGATGTGTAGTTTTTTTGGACAGTTTATAGCCTTGTTGACTCTGGAAACACTGCACTGGAGTTGCTATCTGCCAGTTGACTGTCAAGGGTAAGGCACAAAAGGTTAAGAAGCAGCACTGGAGTCTGAACAGATTTGCCAAGAAGTAAAAGACAAATGATTGAGGGTGATGGCACTGAATGTAAATTGGATGACTAATGAAAGCAAAAAGAGGGAGCTTGTGGAGATTTTTTTTTTTTTAAGCTATATCTTGGATGTGCTGGGGAAACCCATATCCTTGAGCAGGGTGTATGGAGTAAAAATGGAGATGATGAATGAGTTATGGAAGGAGGAGAGATATGGACAGGAATGAATGTGGAAGGGGAGGTAGCAGTTGTTACATGCATGGGTATGGAGGATGGAAGGAAGAGGATACAAGTGCAAGAGCCAATAGCAAAAAGGGATGTAAAAAGGGCAATGATGAGGCTGAAGATAGGAAAGGCAATGAGAGTTGATGGGATTACAGCTGAAATGCTAAATTATGGAGGAGAACATGTAATAAAAGTGGATGCATCCGATACGTAATTTAGCAAGGAAACAGGAGGTTATGCCTGAGGATTGTGTGAAAGCTATCATTCTTTTATATTATAGGAAAAGGTGCTAAGGACATAAGTAGCATTTATAGGGGAATAAGACTGTGAAGTATACCAGGAAAAGTGTATGCAAGAACGTTGAATGATAAGAGTGATGGAAATAACTGAAGTTTTAAGGAGGAAAGATGTGTGGATTAGAATTCTTTTGGTGATGTCAGTGGAAAAGTGTATAGTGAAAGATAAAAAGGTTGTATGCAGCTTTTATGGATTTGGAAAAAAGCGTGTGACAGAGTTGACTGGAATGCTTTATGGGATGTGTTAAGGGTATATGGTGTAGGGAGAACTTTTGGATGGTGTGAAATACTTCTGTAGAGAAGCAAATGCATGTGTGGATAAGAGGTAAGTTTGAATGGAGAAAAACTGGAGGAAATAAAGTGTTTTAGATATCTGGGAGTGGATCTGGCAGTGGATGGAACCATGGAAGCGGAAGTGAATCATAGGGTGGGGGAAGGGCGAAAATTCTGGGAGCCTTGAAGAATGTTTGGAAGTCGAGAACATTATCTCGGAAAGCAAAAATGGGTATGTTTGAAGGAATAGTGGTTCCAACAATGTTGTATGGTTGCGAGGCATGGGCTATGGATAGAGTTGTGTGCAGGAGGGTGGATGTGCTGGAAATAAAAGATGTTTGAGGACAGTGTGTGGCATGAGGTGGTTTGATCGAGTAAGTAATGTAAGGGTAAGAGAGATGTGTGGAAATAAAAAGTGTGTGGTTGAGAGAGCAGAAGAGGGTGTTTTGAAATGGTTTGGTCACATGGAGAGAATGAGTGAGGAAAGATTGATAAAGAGGATATATATGTCAGAGGTGGAGGGAACGAAGATTATTAGTGAAAGAGAAGAGAGAGGCATTTGGACGATTTTTGCAGGGAAAAAATGCAATTGAGTGGGAGATGTATAAAAGAAAGAGACAGGAGGTCAAGAGAAAGGTGCAAGAGGTGAAAAAGAGGGCAAATGAGAGTTGGGGTGAGAGAGTATCATTAAATTTTAGGGAGAATAAAAAGATGTTCTGGAAGGAGGTAAATAAAGTGCGTAAGACAAGGGAGCAAATGGGAACTTCAGTGAAGGGCGCAAATGGGGAGGTGATAACAAGTAGTGGTGATGTGAGAAGGAGATGGAGTGAGTATTTTGAAGGTTTGTTGAATGTGTTTGATGATAGAGTGGCAGATATAGGGTGTTTTGGTCAAGGTGGTGTGCAAAGTGAGAGGGTTAGGGAAAAGGATTTGGTAAACAGAGAAGAGGTAGTAAAAGCTTTGCGGAAGATGAAAGCCAGCAAGGCAGCGGGTTTGGATGGTATTGCAGTGGAATTTATTAAAAAAGGGGGTGACTGTATTATTGACTGGTTGGTAAGGTTATTTAAAGTATGTATGACTCATGGTGAGGTGCCTGAGGATTGGCGGAATGCGTGCATAGTGCCATTGTACAAAGGCAAAGGGGATAAGAGTGAGTGCTCAAATTACAGAGGTATAAGTTTGTTGAGTATTCCTGGTAAATTATATGGGAGGGTATTGATTGAGAGGGTGAAGGCATGTACAGAGCATCAGATTGGGGAAGAGCAGTGTGGTTTCAGAAGTGGTAGAGGATGTGTGGATCAGGTGTTTGCTTTGAAGAATGTATGTGAGAAATACTTAGAAAAGCAAATGGATTTGTATGTAGCATTTATGGATCTGGAGAAGGCATGTGATAGAGTTGATAGAGATGCTCTGTGGAAGGTATTAAGAATATATGGTGTGGGAGGCAAGTTGTTAGAAGCAGTGAAAAGTTTTTATCGAGGATGTAAGGCATGTGTATGTGTAGGAAGAGAGGAAAGTGATTGGTTCTCAGTGAATGTAGGTTTGCGGCAGGGGTGTGTGATGTCTCCATGGTTGTTTAATTTGTTTATGGATGGGGTTGTTAGGGAGGTGAATGCAAGAGTTTTGGAAAGAGGGGCAAGTATGAAGTCTGTTGTGGATGAGAGAGCTTGGGAAGTGAGTCAGTTGTTGTTCGCTGATGATACAGCGCTGGTGGCTGATTCATGTGAGAAACTGCAGAAGCTGGTGACTGAGTTTGGTAGTGTGAAAGAAGAAAGTTAAGAGTAAATGTGAATAAGAGCAAGGTTATTAGGTACAGTAGGGTTGAGGGTCAAGTCAATTGGGAGGTGAGTTTGAATGGAGAAAAACTGGAGGAAGTAAAGTGTTTTAGATATCTGGGAGTGGATCTGGCAGCGGATGGAACCATGGAAGCAGAAGTGGATCATAGGGTGGGGGAGGGGGCGAAAATTCTGGGAGCCTTGAAGAATGTGTGGAAGTCGAGAACATTATCTCGGAAAGCAAAAATGGGTATGTTTGAAGGAATAGTGTTTCCAACAATGTTGTATGGTTGCGAGGCGTGGGCTGTGGATAGAGTTGTGCGCAGGAGGATGGATGTACTGGAAATGAGATGTTTGAGGACAATGTGTGGTGTGAGGTGGTTTGATCAAGTAAGTAACATAAGGGTAAGAGAGATGTGTGGAAATAAAAAGAGCGTGGTTGAGGGAGCAGAAGAGGGTGTTTTGAAATGGTTTGGGCACATGGAGAGAATGAGTGAGGAAAGATTGACCAAGAGGATATATGTGTCGGAGGTGGAGGGAACGAGGAGAAGTGGGAGACCAAATTGGAGGTGGAAAGATGGAGTGAAAAAGATTTTGTGTGATCGGGGCCTGAACATTCAGGAGGGTGAAAGGAGGGCAAGGAATAGAGTGAATTGGATCAATGTGGTATACCGGGGATGACGTGCTGTCAGTGGATTGAATCAGGGCATGTGAAGCGTCTGGGATAAACCATGGAAAGCTGTGTAGGTATGTATATTTGCGTGTGTGGACATATGTATATACATGTGTATGGGGGTGGGTTGGGCCATTTCTTTCATCTGTTTCCTTGCGCTACCTCGCAGACGCGGGAGACAGCGACAAAGGAAAAAATATATATATATATATATATATATATATATATATATTTCTTTTTCTTTCATACTATTTGCCATCTCCCGCATTAGCGAGGTTGTGTTAAGAACTGAGGACTGGACCTTTGAGGGTATATCCTCACCTGGCCCCCTTCTCTATCCCTTCTTTTGGAAAATTAAAAAAAAACGAGAGGGGAAGATTTCCAACCCCCTGCTCACTTCCCTTTTAGTTGCCTTCTACGACACACAGGGAATATGTGGGAAGTACTCTTTCTCCCCTATCCCCAGGGATTATATATATATATATATATATATATATATATATATATATATATATATATATATATATATATATATATAGGTGCATATACTTGTATATATACAGGTATATATGTACCTGTATATATACAGGTACATGTACCTATATATATAACCCACCCCAAAGTCATTATTGTTATACTATTAGATGGGCACTCAAACACCAGTTAGTCATCATTATTTATTTCAATCAGGGTTTCTCCTTCCCACAGGCACCATCACAAATCTGAAAAGAAGAAAAAAATCAAAACTGATGTAAAATGTAAAATTTAAACGTGTGTATGTATATATGTATATATATATATATATATATATATATATATATATATGTTGGAAAGGATCACAATTTTGCGTGTGATCAAGATATTCCTATGAGTCTACGGGGATAATGAAACACGATAAGTTCCCAGGTGCACTTTCGTGTAATAATCTCATCATCAGGGGAGACACGAGAGAAAAATAACAGTTGATATACATCGAAGAGACGAAGCTAAGACGCCATTTGGTAAATGTTTACTCGCATTTGTGCGAGTGGGAGGAAAGTGAGTGGATCCCGGTGAATGTTGGTTTGCAGTGGGGGGTGTCATATCTCCATGGCTGTTTAATTTGTTTATGGATGGGGTTGTTAGGGAGGTGAGGTGAATGCAAGAGTTTTGCAGAGAGGGACAAGTATGCAGTCTGTTGTGGATAAGAGGGCTTGGGAAGTGAGTCAGTTGATGTTCACTGATGATACAGCACTGGTGGCTGCTTCAGTTGAGAAACTGTTGAAGTTGGTGACTGAGTTTGTTAAAGTGTGTGAAAGAAGAAAGCTGAGAGTAAATGTGAATAAGAGCAAGGTTATTAGGTACAGTAGGGTTGAGGGACAAGTCAGTTGGGAGGTAAGTGTGAAGGGAGAAAATCTGGAGGAAGTGAAGTGTTTTAGATATCTGGGAGTGGATTTGGCAGTGGATGGAACCATGGAAGCGGAAGTGGGTCACAGGGTGGGGGAGGGGGCAAAGGTTCTGGGAGCATTGAAGAATGTGTGAAAGGCGAGAAGGTTATCTGGGAGAGCAACAATGGGTATGTTTAAAGGAATAGTGGTTCCAACAATGTTATATGGTTGTGAGGCATGGGTGATAGATAGGATTGTGCAGAGGAGGGTGGATGTGTTGTAAATGAGATGTTTGAGGACAAGATGTGGTGTGAGGTGGTTTGATTGAGTAAGTAATGAAAAGGTAAGAGAGATATGTGGTAATAAAAAGAGTGTGGTTGAGAGAGCAGAGGAGGGTGTATTGAAATGGTTTGGTCACATGGAGAGAATGAGTGAGGAAAGATTGACAAAAAGGATATATGTGTCAGGGGGAGGGAACGAGAAGTGGGAGACCAAATTGGAGATAGAAGGATGGAGTGAATAAGATTTTGAGCGATTGGGGCTTAAACATACAGGAGGGTGAAAGGCATGCAAGGAATAGAGTGAATTGGAACGATATGGTATACCGGGGTCCACGTGCTGTCAATGGATTGAACCAGGGCATGTGAATCGTCTAGTAAACCATGGAAAGTTTTGTGGGTCCTGGATGTGGAAAGGGAGCTGTGGTTTCAGTGCATTACACATGACAGCTAGAGACTGTGTGTGAACGAATGTGGCCTTTGTTGTCCATTCCTGGCACTACTTTGCATGCATGTAGGGGGAGGAGGGTGTCATTTCATGTGTAGCAGGGTGGCAGCAAAAATGGATGAAGGCAGCATGTATGAATATGTACATACATATATATATAAATATATATATATATATATATATATATATATATATATATATATATATATATATATATATATTATTATTATTATTATAATTATACTTTGTCGCTGTCTCCCGCGTTTGCGAGGTAGCGCAAGGAAACAGACGAAAGAAATGGCCCAACCCCCCCCCATACACATGTATATACATACGTCCACACACGCAAATATACATACCTACACAGCTTTCCATGGTTTACCCCAGACGCTTCACATGCCTTGATTCAATCCACTGACAGCACGTCAACCCCGGTATACCACATCGCTCCAATTCACTCTATTCCTTGCCCTCCTTTCACCCTCCTGCATGTTCAGGCCCTGATCACACAAAATCTTTTTCACTCCATCTTTCCACCTCTGATTTGGTCTCCCACTTCTCCTCGTTCCCTCCACCTCCGACACATATATCCTCTTGGTCAATCTTTCCTCACTCATTCTCTCCATGTGCCCAAACCATTTCAAAACACCCTCTTCTGCTCTCTCAACCACGCTTTTTATTTCCACACATCTCTCTTACCCTTACGTTACTTACTCGATCAAACCACCTCACACCACACATTGTCCTCAAACATCTCATTTCCAGCACATCCATCCTCCTGCGCACAACTCTATCCATAGCCCACGCCTCGCAACCATACAACATTGTTGGAACCACTATTCCTTCAAACATACCCATTTTTGCTTTCCGAGATAATGTTCTCGACTTCCACACATTCTTCAAGGCTCCCAGGATTTTCGCCCCGTCCCCCACCCTATGATCCACTTCCTCTTCCATGGTTCCATATTTTTTTTTTTTTTTTTTTTTTTTTTTTTTTTTATACTTTGTCGCTGTCTCCCGCGTTTGCGAGGTAGCGCAAGGAAACAGACGAAAGAAATGGCCCAACCCCCCCCCCCATACACATGTACATACACACGTCCACACACGCAAATATACATACCTACACAGCTTTCCATGGTTTACCCCAGACGCTTCACATGCCTTGCTTCAATCCACTGACAGCACGTCAACCCCTGTATACCACATGACTCCAATTCACTCTATTTCTTGCCCTCCTTTCACCCTCCTGCATGTTCAGGCCCCGATCACACAAAATCTTTTTCACTCCATCTTTCCACCTCCAATTTGGTCTCCCTCTTCTCCTCGTTCCCTCCACCTCCGACACATATATCCTCTTGGTCAATCTCTCCTCACTCATTCTCTCCATGTGCCCAAACCATTTCAAAACACCCTCTTCTGCTCTCTCAACCACGCTCTTTTTATTTCCACACATCTCTCTTACCCTTACGTTACTTACTCGATCAAACCACCTCACACCACACATTGTCCTCAAACATCTCATTTCCAGCACATCCATCCTCCTGCGCACATCTCTATCCATAGCCCACGCCTCGCAACCATACAACATTGTTGGAACCACTATTCCCTCAAACATACCCATTTTTGCTTTCCGAGATAATGTTCTCGACTTCCACACATTTTTCAAGGCTCCCAAAATTTTCGCCCCCTCCCCCACCCTATGATCCACTTCCGCTTCCATGGTTCCATCCGCTGACAGATCCACTCCCAGATATCTAAAACACTTCACTTCCTCCAGTTTTTCTCCATTCAAACTCACCTCCCAATTGACTTGACCCTCACCCCTACTGTACCTAATAACCTTGCTCTTATTCACATTTACTCTCAACTTTCTTCTTCCACACACTTTACCAAACTCAGTCACCAGCTTCTGCAGTTTCTCACATGAATATGTATATATATATATATATATATGTATATATATATATATATATATATATATATATATATATATATATATATATATATATATATATATATATGTGTGTGTGTGTGTCTGTGTATGTATATGTATGTGTACGTTGAAATGTATAGGTATGTATATGTGCATGTGTGGGCATTTATGTATATACATGTATATGTGGGTGGGTTGGGCCATTCTTTCGTCTGTTTCCTTGCGCTGCCTCGCTAACATGGGAGACAGCATCAAAGTATAATAGTAAATAATAATATATATTAACATTATATTACTATTATATTATTTATATACATAAATGCCCACACATGCACATATACAAACCTATTCATTTCAACATATATATACATATAGAGACACAGACATATACATATACACACACATACATATTCATACTTGCTGTCTTCATCCATTCCCGTCACCACCCCACCACACATGACACAGCACCCCCCCTCCCCATGCACGCATGCGAGGTAGCGCTAGGAAAAGACAACAAAGGCCACATTCATTCGCACTCAGTTTCTAGCTGTCGTGTGTAATGCACCAGAAACACAGCTCCCTTTCCACATCCTGGCCTCTCAAAACTTTCCATGGTTTACCCCAGATGCTTCACATACCCTGGTTCAATCAACTGGCAGCATGTCAACCCCAGTATACCATATCGTTCCAATTTACTCTATTCCTTGCACGCCTTTCACCCTCCTGTATGTTCAGGCTCCAATCAATCAAAATCTCTTTCACTCTGTCCTTCCACCTCCAATTTGGTCTCCCACTTCTCATTCCCTCCACCTACGACACATAAACACTCTTTTGTCAATCTTTCCTCACTCATTCTCTCCATGTGACCAAACCATTTCAACACATCCTCTTTTGCTCTCTCAACCACACTCTTTTTATTTCCACACATCTCTCTTACCCTTTCATTACTTACTCAATCAAACTCCCTCACACCACATATTGTCCTCAAACATTTCATTTCCAACACATCCGCCACCCTCCACACAACCCTATCTATTGACCATGCCTCGCAACCATATAACATTGTTGGAACCACTATTCCTTCAAACATACCCATTTTTGCTCTTTGATATATTGCTCTCTCCTTCCACACGTTCTTCAATGCTCCCAGAACCTTTGCCCCACCCTGTGAGTCACTTATGCTTTCATGGTTCCATCTGCTGCTAAATGCTCTTCCAGATATCTAAAAAACTTCACTTCCTCCAGTTCTTCATTCAAACTTACCTCCCAGTTGACTTGTCCCTCAACCCTACTGAACCTAATAACATTGCTCTTACTCATACTTAATCTTGGCTTTCTTCTTTCACACACTTTACCAAACTCAGTCACCAACTTTTGCAGTTTCTCACTCGAATCAGCCACCAGTGCCATATCATCAGCGAACAACAACTGACTCACTTCCCAAGCCCTCTCATCCACAACAGACTGCATACTTGCCCCTCTCTCCAAAACTCGTGCATTCACCTTCCTGACCACCCCATCCATAAACAAAATAAAGAACGATGGAGACATCATGCACTCCTACCACAAACCAACATTCACTGGGAACCAATCACTTTCCTCTCTTCCTCCTCAGACACATGCCTTACATCCTTGATAAAAACTTTTCACTGCTTTTAACAACTTACCACCCACCCCATATATTCTTAATACCTTCCACACAGCATCTCTATATCAACTCTTATCACATGCCTTCTCCAGATCCATAAATGCTACATACAAATCCATCTGTATGTATGGTTCATAGTGAAGTGCCTGAGGATTGGCGGAATGCATGCATAGTGCCATTGTACAAAGGCAAGGGGATATAGGTGAGTGTTAAAATTACAAAGGTATAAGTTCGTTTAGTATTCCTGGGAAATTATATGGGAGGGTATTGATTGAGAGGGTGAAAGCATGTACAGAGCATCAGATTGCAGAAGAGTAGTGTGGTTTCAGAAGTGGTAGAGGATGTGTGGATCAGGTGTTTGCTTTGAAGAATGTATGTGAGAAATACCCATGTAATTAAAATGTTCTCTGTTTACACAAGTGTATTAATGTGACCTAAATAAATAAAGTTCCCAGATAAGAGCCATTACCTACCTCTTCAATGTAAATGATAATTCATGATCATCTATATTTAGTGATGTGAATTAGTGATACAAACATGTCCCACTCATGTAATTAAAATGTTTTCGGTATACACAAGTGTATTAATGTGACCTAAATAAATGAAGTTCCCTAAGAACCATTACCTCTTCTATGTGAGTGATAATTTATGATCATCTATATTTAGTGATGTGAATTAGTGATACAAACATGTCCCACTCATGTAATTAAAATGTTTTCTGTATACACAAGTGTATTAATGTGATCTAAATAAACATGGTTGCGAGGCATGGGCTATGGATAGAGTTGTGCGCAGGAGGGTGGATGTGCTGGAAATGAGATGTTTGAGGACAATGTGTGGTGTGAGGTGGTTTGATCGAGTAAGTAATAATAGGGTGAGAGATGTGTGGTAATAAAAAGAGTGTGGTTGAGAGAGCAGAATAGGGTGTTTTGAAATGGTTTGGTCACATGGAGAGAATGAGTGAGGAAAGATTGACAAAGAGGATATATGTGTCAGAGGTGGAGGGAATGAGAAGTGGGTGACCAAATTGGAGGTGGAAAGATGGAGTGAAAAAGATTTTGAGTGATCAGGGCCTGAACTTGCAGGAGGATGAAAGGCGTGCAAGGAATAGAGTGAATTGGAACGATGTGGTATACCGGGGTCAATGTGCTGTCAATGGATTGAACCAGGGCATGTGAAGCATCTGGGGTAAACCATGGAAAGTTCTGTGGGGCATGGATGTGGAAAGGGAGCTGTGGTTTCGGTGCATTATTACATGACAGCTAGAGACTGAGTGTGAATGAATAGGGCCTTTGTTGTCTTTTCCTAGCGCTACCTTGCACTTATGAGGGTGAGGAAGTTGTTATTTCATGTGTGGCGAGGTGGCGATGGGAATGAATAAAGGCAGACAGTATGAATTATGTACATGTGTATATACGTATATGTCTGAGTGTGTATATATATGTATACGTTGAGATGTATAGGTATGTATATTTGCGTGTGTGGACGTATATGTATATACATAAGTATGTGGGTGGGTTGGGCCATTCGTCTGTTTCCTTGCGCTACCTCGCTAATGCAGGAGACAGCGACAAAGCAAAATAAATAAAATAAAAATAAATAAAGTTCCCTGACAATAAAAATAAAATAAAGTTCCCTGATAAGAGCCATGGCCTACCTCTTCTATATAAATGATAATTCATGATCATCTATATTTAATGATGTGAATTAGTGATAAAAACATGTCTCATGTAATTAAAATGTTTTCTGTATACACAAGTGTATTAATGTGATCTACATAAATAAAGTTCCCAGATAAGAACCATTACCTACCTATGTAAATGATAATTCATGATCATCTATATTTAATTATGTGAATTAGTGATACAAACATGTCCCACTCATGTAATTAAAATGTTTTCTGTATACACAAGTGTATTAATGTGACCTAAATAAATAAAGTTCCCTGATAAGAACCATTACCTACCTCTTCTATGTAAATGATAATTCATAATTATCTATATTTAATGATGTGAATTAGTGATACATACATGTCCCACTCATGTAATTAAAATGTTTTCTGTATACACAAGTGTATTAATGTGATCTGAATAAATAAAGTTCCCTGATAAGAACCATTACGTCTTCTATGTAACTGATAATTCATGATCATCTATATTCAGTTATGTGAAAATATAAAAAAAATTAATGAAAATGAATTATCTATAAGATCTAAGATCCACATAAATAACTTAAAAAGAGCTATTAAATGTAACGATTTAAAATCCTGATAAAAAAGCAATATTATGTAATACATTTAATATGTCACAAAGTAGTTGATACTGACCCGTCATGGTACGGGTCGCCCCACTTATATATTGTACAACATATTTCACGACACAATTATCAATAAACTCAATTAATAGAGCTACTAATTATGTTTTTAATTACCTTAAACAATGAAGACAACCCCATCCACAAAAAACTGAGTTAATAGAAAATTGTTTTATTTAAAGACCTTACGATTCGTTTTCTTGTTGTGACGAAGAAAAAGTGACATAAGTAAATCATTTCCAAAGCCTCTATTTATCTATCTATCTATATAACTGACGCCTGCTCCCCAGAGGGTATGGCTACGGCAATAGTCTCCATAACTAGTAAACGTCAGTGCCACTTCTTACTTTTAGTGGCTCACCCTTGTTTCTGGTTATTTCTCTTAAGGAACTTTCTTAAAAGATATATATATATATATATATATATATATATATATATATATATATATATATATATATATATATATATATATATATTTCATACTATTCGCCATTTCCCGCGACAGCGAGGTAGCGTTAAGAACAGAGGATTGGGCCTTTGAGGGAATACCCTCACCTGGCCCCCTTCTCTGTTCCTTCTTTTGGAAAATTAAAATAAATAAATAAATAAATAAATATATATATATATATATATATATATATATATATATATATATATATATATATATATATATATATATTCATTACGTGAGACAAAACTGAACAAGTTTGGATTGTGTAGTCAATGAGTTTTGTCTATGTTTCGAAGCCTCTCGAGACAGTTGAATCGGAACAGCTTCGATCAGGCGAGTCCCATATTTTCCACGGCTGTACAACACAATGAAAGGAAATTATGTCTTAAAAATAACCATAAAGCTTCAGAATTGTAAAGTTGAGATACCTTCCTCCTCAAAATGAAATTTCAGTTATAAAATTCCAAGTTCTGTACGTCATTTCATACTTTATGAGACATGTTCGAACTTTGCTGGTTCACGTTTGTAAGAAGAGAAACTATGAAACACTGGCATCTATGTTTTGAATATGGTACCATATTATACTTAATTATGCCATCTATGTTTTGGATATGGTACTATCCATACACTTAATTAACTCGTCAACTTGATATTATTTACAGTTTTAAAACCATCAAACACATTGTAAACTATCTTAACTTCACGCTCTGCATCTAATTAGGTAGTCTTACACCATCAGGATGTTCGAAAACAAAATATTCATGTTTTTCCTCATAATTTTGAGTTCCCAGCTAGGAATTTTACGCAGTGGTGAGGCTATGCAAGAGTTTCCAGTAGCGGTATAATTTATGCGATCCAATATGGCCATTTGCTGGTAGGAGCTGCTGACGGGAAGGTGCTACACGTAAGAGACCATCCATGAGCCCTTGTTTTAAGGTTAGTATATGCAAATTGTTTGTATAATTTGTTTACCAGCTGTAATTGTATGCAAAAGGGGGTAAGTGGGGAGTCATAAAGAGTAATTTTTACGGTAATTTGCTGACAGTATGGTCCTGCTGACCCATCAGGAAACCGGCACCCACACGCATATATATATATATATATATATATATATATATATACATATATATATATATATATATCAATGTTTGCATCTGATCCCGGCTATGCGTATTAAATTCATTTAAATGAAGTTTTACGATATTTGAGAGGCTCGTGTATGTATGAACAACGGTAGCGATCGTTTGTTGGTTCTGCTGCTAGCTAGTACGGAGCCCCAAGTTTATTTTTCATTTGCTATTCTCACTACATCCCATTTTCGAACATGGCTAAAGACGGTTTTTATCCTGATACGGAAAAAGGAAGGCAATTTTGACGGCATAAGGCAAAATAAGGCCCACCCGCCATCTTTCTGACAACGGCAAAAATGTCCTTATTTGCGTTATTTCTAATACAAAATATCATACTAAATCCTCTCCTATCTTCACTTTGAAGTCGAAAATTACATAATTTTCAGAATTACAGCAAAATCCAACGATAGAGGTGATTAGAGAATAAAGCGAGAGGCAGAGACATGGAGCATTAATTGTGCTTATAAACGGCAACAGCGATAATGAAGAACAAGTCATTAGTTAAGGTTTATGCGTTTAACTGCCTTGTCATTAAAAAAAACAACAGAGCCTACGAAAACTTGCGCAAACTTCCCAAACGATTAAGTCAGTTTTTCTGTGTTCTTGTCAACATACACTAAAAAGGTGGTGTGACCTGCGTTACATAGGAAGTTCTGAATCGTGCAAAGAGAAAAATCAAAAGCCAAAACAGTAATTCTATCCCTTTTATGCAATAAATAATGGATTATGATCAAGGTAAATTTCGCGTTAAATATACTCGTACACACAAAAACCAAAAGATGCCAGCATCTTGGATAGCATGAACAAGAGCCGGCCACACCCCAAGCGGGTTTGACCGTCACACCACTAACATGTATGTCTGACATAATTACATGTAAGACATCACTTAACCTGGTGGTCATGAACGATTTACCTGTTTCCCGCAGACTGCAGTCCTTCCACCGGCTTCAGGCCACGACTTGTACGGTGGACCACTGGGCTCAGGCTTGTACAGAAGGATCACGTCTTGAGAGATCAACATCCACCTCCAAAGTGATCATATAGTAAACCTGCAGTCATATAGATAATGTAAGTATAACAAATACCATCCGACTCCATGTACATAATATTTGATCTCCTTTAGCTTGAATCGGATCCCATTTGATCCTATAAGCTGATACGTCTTTTGATGGGTGTCGTAGAATGCACCATGTATTTTGTAAAATGAGTCCTATTTATCACTGGATTTTATGTATTAAATACGTTAAAATGTGTTATTAATAATAAATTATTTTCAACAAATCGATACATAGTTATATACAGCCAACACTAAGTGGGGCATTTGACCATGTGCCGATTGTAATTTCAACTAAAAAATAATGAACCTTATTGTGTGAATCGGGCCTTACTCTTTGCTTCCTTCTTTTACGTATTCTTCCAAACTCGGTCACAAACATGTGCAGTGTCTGGCTCAAATCTGCTATCAATGCTGTACCATCAACAAACAATAACTGACTAATTACACATGCCCTCTCATCCCCTACAGACTGCATATTGGCCCCCCTCTCTTACATATTCTTTCACCAACTCGTACATAAACAAATTAAACAGCCATGGTAATATCACATCCCCCTGTGTAATCCACTAATTCCTGCTGAGCATTTTTCTTAATCATTGATATACACTTCAGTATATCCCTCTTTTTAAACCAGGTATTCCAAATTGCCGGTCCTTTTTCAGCACACAACAGCACAAGCTGTTAACCATTTCCACTGATATATTTTGATAAAATGTTTCCAGCAATTTGTCGTAGTGAAGTGGATAATTACAACAGAGGTGGCCTTCCACCTGAGCAGCTTCTTGTATCTAGGGACACCAGAGCAGCCTCCTGGACCTCACCTAGTCTTACCTCATGTTGTATCACATTAATTGATAACCCTGCTATGCACCAACTCTGTATCTACTTTTACAGTCAAATTTCATGCAGTAACAAAAATTTAAATCTTAAAATCATTACCGTAAAATTAAATCTAATTTCATAATTATTAATTTTACAATTATTATTTTGTGAAATTAAATGCAATTTTACAATTATTGGTTGTAGAATTAAATGCAATTTTACAATTGGTCGTAAAATTCAATTCAATTTTACAATTATTAGTTTGTAAAATTTAATTTTATCCCTGGGGATAGGGGATTAAGAATACTTCCCACGTATTCCCTGCGTGTCGTAGAAGGCGACTAAAAGGGGAGGGAGCAGGGGGCTGGAAATCCTCCCCTCTCGTTTTTTTTTTTAATTTTCCAAAAGAAGGAACAGAGGGGGCCAGCTGAGAATATTCCAAAAAAGGCCCAGTCCTCTGTTCTTAACACTACCTCGCTAACGCGGGAAATGGCGAATAGTTTAAAAGAAAAGAAAAAATTTAATTCAATTTTTCAATTATTATTGTTTGTAGTATTACATTTTTTTCACTGAATGAAATTTACTAAAATTAGTGTTGGTGTATACCAGGGTTGTCAGGCACTTAATCAGTCTTATGACCAATATCATCTTGCTCTGTATATTCTTAAAAAATTGGTCACTTACATTCTTGTGGTTGTCAATAAAGAAGCTGCTTCTTAAAAAAATGCTACGATACACTGTAATAAACATAAATTCTGTTACATTCCTTCTCCTTTCACAGAATTACTATTGTGCTGTATATTCATACATCAATTTAGAAAAATATTTTTATCACAAAAATACAATAGCACTATAATATAAAGATATCATTTATGGTACAAATATATGTGTATTCTTATGTGGTGTGTGAAGTGAAAGGGTCACGGAGAATAGTTTGGTTAAGAGAGAAGAGGTGGTGAAGGACTTGCGAAAGATGAAAACCAGTAAGGCGGCAGGTTTGGATGGTACTGCAGTGGAATTTATTAGGAAATGGGGTGACTGTGTTGTTGATCGGTTGGTAAGGATATCCAAAGTATGTATGGATCATGAGGTACCTGAGGATTGGCAGAAGGCATGTATATTGCCATTGTACAAAGGCAAAGGGGATAAAGGTGAGCGTTCAAACTAAAAAAAATTGTATGGTAGGGTAATGATTGAGAAGGTGAAGAAGACATGTACAGAGCATCAAACTGGGAATGAGCTATAAGGTTTCAGAAGTGACAGAGAATGTGTGGATCAAGTGTTTACTTTGAAGAACAAGTGTGAGAAATACTTAGAAAAACTGATGGATTTGTATGTAGCATTTATGGATCTAGAGAAAGCATATGGTTAGGGTTGATATAAATGCTTTGTGGAAGGTCTTAAGAGTATATGGTGTGGGAGGTAAGCTGCTAGAAGTGGTGAGAAATTTTTATCAAGGGTGTAAAGTATATGTACGAGTAGGAGGAGAATAAAATCATTGCTTCCCAGTGAAGGTCAGTCTGCACCAGGGGTTAGTGATGTCCCCATGGTTGTTTAATTTGTTTATGGATGGGGTGGTTAGGGAGGTTATTGCAAGAGTTTTGGAGAGGGGCAAGTATGCAGTCTGTTGGGGATGAAAGGGCCTGAGAAGTGAGTCAGTTGTTTGCCAATGATACAGAACTGGTGGCTGATTCGAGTAAGAAACTGCAGAAGTTGGCGAGTGAGTCTGGAAAAGTGTGTGAAAGGAGAAAGTTGAGTAAACGTGCATAAGAGCAAGGTTATTAGAATCAGCACGGTTGATTCTCCATAAACAGGTCACTTATATTCTTTTGGATGAGATCAAAACAGCTGACTGATTATAGAAAACATGATAACAGACTGTAATAAACACAATATTATTGTTATACATCCTAAGGTAGCATACAGGATTGGAGTTGGTGATATGAATATTCAAACAGGATCGCTTCTGTTGTAAATTCTAAGGAACATATAGAATAGGAGTTGGTCGTTTCAATATGAAAATAGGATCATTTTAATGTTAGTCTTATTAGTATTGTAAATCCTAAGGTAACATATAGGATAGGAGTTGGTCATTTTAATATATAAAAAGGATAATTTCTATGATAGCCTTATTAGTATTGTAAATCCTAAGGTAACATATAGGGTGCATTTTCATATAAAGTAGTTGTAATTATTTGTCAAGTTTTATCCACTAACTTCATAAATTTTAAAATATATTCAAAATGGAAAAAATATTTGTTGCAGGCAATCATTGCTGACAAACTATTAGGCCTACAGGATGGCAATGAAGATGAGAAGGAAAACGTTCAAGAAGAATGTCTTGGAGTACTGCAAGTTACACAGATATGATACTGCAAGGAATGTTGGCCATGATTTCCCCAAGGACTCAAAAAAATGGTGAGTATGTTGGGTGCTCCTCTGGTCACACTCTTGGCATTAGTGTATATTTTGCCATTCCTCATATGTGGATATGAATTTTCTGTCCCCCTCCACTCCTTTCCTCCATCCTTTCTTGACCTTTCTCCTGGACCACCAGCCTCTGGGAACCCTGACTCTCTAGAAAATTTGGTTAGCAAGATGAAGAATAGCAGTGAAATTGCAGTGGAGTGGGTCTGGAAAGGCATGGTATAATGATCAAGTGCCTGATGACTTGACTAGAGCAATATAGTATAATATCCTCTGTGTAAGGAAAAGGGGATGGAGATTGAATGTAAGAATTATAGGGGAATGTCTAACAGGTTAGAAGCTAAGTAATCACATGAATTCCAGATGCAGTACTGTTTAAAGTGTACTTGCCTCAGTGGTATTTGTACTCTAAATTGTAATGATACAGGAAAGATCAGCCTTGCCATGTTTCAGAGGATAAGGATATTTTATGACATTAGAGTCTTCTTTTTGGGTAGCTGGGTGACAATTCTACCTTAGGGAATTGGGTGTCCCTGCCCTTTGCCAGCCTGCAGGATTAGTAGCAGGAATGCTAGCTCTGTAAATTCAAAGCCTTCAAAGGATGTATAGCTGAAAGTACTTGATCCCCCCTTTGTTTAATGAGAATGGAGCAAATGATGATAGACATTACACTTTAGTATTTAAGGGCCATCAGTGAGAACTAGATACCATCATAAAACTATGAGCTCCAAGTCCATACATTGAACTGATCAGTTAATATTCAATGCCAGACAGAGGTCCTTGTAGCAGTCTTAAACATAATTTTGTATATATATAAATCATATATTCTAAAATGATTATACTAACTGCATTTGGTGCTTGTCAGGTGGATGAGTACACCACTGTTGATAACCATCTCAGCTGCGTCGTGGACCCATGGTCAACTGGACCCTTGGGCAACCAGGGTCCCAACCTAGCCAACCAGACCCCCCTGGCCAACTGGACCCTTGGCCAACTGGACTTCCAACCAACTGGACACTGGACCCCTGGCCTAGAGGACCCCTGGCCTACTGGAATCTTGGCCAACTGGACCTCTGGCCAAGCAAATATCTCGCTGCTGTTAATGGTTAAGCTGAAAGGGAAGATGATAAGTACTCTCTCTCCCTCTCTCTCTCTCCCAGTGGCTGCTGCTCCTGCAGAGTGGTGGCAGTGTTCATACTGAAAACAAAGATTATTATTACCCTTTACCCCTACCATAGCCACCAGCTACTTCACCCCCCAATGATCTAAACCTGTTGCTGCTGTTGCAACTGTTGTTGCAGCAGTGGGGGTAGAGCAAGGGTGTTATTACCCTCCTTCCTGCACCTCCCCCTCTCCCCTACCCCCATCCCTCTTCCCCTGCCCTCCTACCACCCTCCCCCCCCAAAGTCCTCTCCCACTCACCCCACCCCCCCTTTCCTTTCCCTTGGTCCCTCCCACCCACCCACCACCTCCCCCTTCCCACCCAGCCCCCATCTCCTTCCACCCTCCTCCTGCCTCCACCCCACCCACACCAACCCCCTTTCTCTACCCCTGCTGCAGCTAATGCTGCTGCTGCTCGATCTGTAAACATACATAAAATCAGTATCCCCTTCACCCACCCTCTTGCTCCATTCTTATCCCAAACCCTCCACCTCCTCCTCTTTTTGCTGCTGTTGCAGTTCAATCTGTTAATGCAAAGAAGTAAGTAAATTAGTATCTTCTCCCACCCACTTGCTCTGCTCTTGTCTCCACTCATGCCCATCCAGCTGCTGCTACTATTGTTGAGAGATTTCTGGTGGGGATGAATACGGCAAAGTATTCATCATGATACCAGGGGTGTAACCATAAGGAGCACCCCTGACTCCTCCTTTATGAAGTCCAGGTGAGATGGACATTTAAGTTCCTAGGAGAATACCTGAACCTTCTTCCTCAGAGTGGTTGCCATCATCAACACTGCTCTCCTGAAGGCCTCCTGCTCAACTGGACCCGTCGCCAACTGGACCCCTCGCCTACAGGACCCCTCGCCTACAGGACCCCTCACCTACAGGACCCCATGCCTACAGGACCCCTGGACAACTGGACTCTTGGCCAACTGGATATGTCTTTCTTTTCTTTTTCTTTCATACTATTTGCCATTTCCAGCATTAGCAAGGTAGCGTTAAGAACAGAGGACTGGGCCTTTGAGGGAATATCCTCACCTGGCCCCCTTCTCTGTTCCTTCTTTTGGAAAATTAAAAAAAAATGAGAGGGGAGGATTTCCAGCCCCCCCGTTCCCTTCCCTTTTAGTCGCCTTCTACGACACGCAGGGAATACGTGGGAAGTATTCTTTCTCCCCTATCCCCAGGGATATCTATATATATAGTGAGAGGACAAGAGCAAGGGAAGGAGTAGCACTACTCCTGAAACAAGAGTGGTGGGAGTATGTGATAGAGTGTAAGAAAGTAAACTCTAGATTGTTATGGGTAAAACTAAAAGTTGATGGAGAGAGATGGGTGATCATGAGAGGCAAGTGTTTTGGGAGCAGCTGAATGAATGTGTTAGTGGTTTTGATGCCCGAGACCAAATTATAGTGATGGGTGATTTGAATGCAAAGGTGAGTAATGTGGCACTGGAGGGAATAATTGGTATACATGGGGTGTTCAGTGTTGTAAATGGAAATGGTGAAGAGCTTGTAGATTTATGTGCTGAAAAAGGACTGGTGATTGGGAATACCTGGTTTAAAAAGCGAGATATACATAAGTATACGTATATAAGTAAGAGAGATGGCCAGAGAGCGTTATTGGATTACGTGTTAATTGACAGGCGTACGAAAGAGAGACTTTTGGATGTTAATGTGCTGAGAGGTGCAACTGGAGGGATGTCTGATCATTATCTTGTGGCGGCAAAGGTGAAGATTTGTAGAGGTTTTCAGAAAAGAAGAGAGAATGTTGGGGTGAAGAGAGTGGTGAGAGTAAGTGAGCTTGGGAAGGAGACTTGTGTGAGGAAGTACCAGGAGAGACTGAATACAGAATGGAAAAAGGTGAGAACAAGGGACGTAAGGGGAGGGGGGGAGGAATGGGATGTATTTAGGGAAGCAGTGATGGCTTCCGCAAAAGATGCTTGTGGCATGAGAAGGGTGGGAGGTGGGCAGATTAGAAAGGGTAGTGAGTGGTGGGATGAAGAAGTAAGATTATTAGTGAAAGAGAAGAGAGAGGCATTTGGACAATTTGTGAAGGGAAATAATGCAAATGAGTGGGAGATGTATAAAAGAAAGAGGCAGGAGGTCAAGAGAAAGGTGCAACAGGTGAAAACAATGGCAAATGAGAGTTGGGGTGAGAGAGTATCATTAAATTTTGGGGAAAATAAAAAGATGTTTTGGAAGGAGGTAAATAAAGTGCGTAAGACAAGGGAACAAATGGGAACTTCAGTGAAGGGGGCTAATGGGGAGGTGAAAACAAGTAGTGGTGATGTGAGGAGATGGAGTGAGTATTTTGAAGGTTTGTTGAATGTGTTTGATGATAGAGTGGCAGATATACGGTGTTTTGGTCGAGGTGGTGTGCAAAGTGAGAGGGTTAGGGAGAATGATTTGGTAAACAGAGAAGAGGTAGTAAAAGCTTTGCGGAAGATGAAAACCGGCAAGGCAGCGGGTTTGGATGGTACTGCAGTGGAATTTATTATAAACGAGGGTGACTGTATTGTTGACTGGTTGGTAAGGTTATCAAATGTATGTATGATTCATGGTGAGGTGCCTGAGGATTGGCGGAATGCTTGCATAGTGCCATTGTACAAAGGCAAAGGGGATAAGAGTGAGTGCTCAAATTACAGAGGTATAAGTTTGTTGAGTATTCCTGGTAAATTATTTGGGAGGGTATTGAGTGAGAGGGTGAAGGCATGTACAGAGCATCAGATTGGGGAAGAGCAGTGTGGTTTCAGAAGAGGTAGAGGATGTGTGGATCAGGTGTTTGCTTTGAAGAATGTATGTGAAAAATACTTAGAAAAGCAAATGGATTTGTATGTAGCATTTATGGATCTGAAGAAGGCATATGATAAACTTGAAAGAGATGCTCTGTGGAAGGTATTAAGGATATATGGTGTGGGAGGCAAGTTGTTAGAAGCAGTGAAAAGTTTTTATTGAGGGTGTAAGGCATGTGTACGTGTGGGAAGAGAGGAAAGTGATTGGTTCTCAGTGAATGTAGGTTTGTGGCAGGGGTGTGTGATGTCTCCATGGTTGTTTAATTTGTTTATGGATGGAGTTGTTAGGGAGGTGAATGCAAGAGTTTTGGAAAGGGGCAAGTATGCAGTCTCTTGTGGATGAGAGAGCTTGGGAAGTGAGTCACTTGTTGTTAGCTGATGATACAGCACTGGTGGCTGATTCATGTGAGAAACTGCAGAAGCTGGTGAATGAGTTTGGTAAAGTTTGTGAAAGAAGAAAGTTGAGAGTAAATGTGAATAAGAGTAAGGTTATTAGGTACAGTAGGGTTGAGAGTCAAGTCAATTAGGAGGTAAGTTTGAATGGAGAAAAACTGGAGGAAGTGAAGTGTTTTAGATATCTGGGAGTGGATTTGGCAGCAGATGGAACCATGGAAGCAGAAGTGAATCATAGGGTAGGGGAGGGGGCGAAAATTCTGGGAGCCTTGAAGAATGTATGGAAGTCGAGAACATTATCTTGGAAAGCAAAAATGGGTATGTTTGAAGGAATAGTGGTTCCAACAATGTTGTATGGTTGCGATGCGTGGGCTATGGATAGAGTTGTGCGCAGGAGGGTGGATGTGCTGGAAATGAGATGTTTGAGGACAATGTGTGGTGTGAGGTGGTTTGATCGAGTGAGTAACATAAGGGTAAGAGAGATGTGTGGAAATAAAAAGAGCATGGTTGAGAGAGCAGAAGAGGGTGTTTTGAAGTGGTTTGGGCACATGGAGAGGATGAGTGAGGAAAGATTGACCAAGAGGATATATGTGTCGGAGGTGGAGGGAACAAGGAGAAGAGGGAGACCAAATTGGAGGTGGAAAGATGGAGTGAAAAAGATTTTGTGTGATCGGGACCTGAACATGCAGGAGGGTGAAAGGAGGGCAAGGAATAGAGTGAATTGGAGCGATGTGGTATACCGGGGTTGACGTGCTGTCAGTGGATTGAAGCAGGGCATGTGAAGCGTCTGGGGTAAACCATGGAAAGCTGGGTAGGTATGTATATTTGCGTGTGTGGACGTATGTATATACATGTGTATGGGGGGGGGGGGTTGGGCCATTTCTTTCGTCTGTTTCCTTGCGCTACCTCACAAACGCGGGAGACAGCGACAAAGTATAATAAAAATAAAATAAAATATATTATATATGCAAAGGTGAGTAATGTGGCAGTTGAGGGAATAATTGGTATACATGGGGTGTTCAGTGTTGTAAATGGAAATGGTGAGGAGCTTGTAGATTTATGTGCTGAAAAAGGACTGATGATTGGGAATACCTGGTTTAAAAAGCGAGATATACATAAGTATACTTATGTAAGTAGGAGAGATGGCCAGAGAGCGTTATTGGATTACGTGTTAATTGACAGGCGTGCGAAAGAGACTTTTGGATGTTAATGTGCTGAGAGGTGCAACTGGAGGGACGTCTGATCATTATCTTGTGGAGGCTAAGGTGAAGATTTGTTTGGGTTTTCAGAAAAGAAGAGTGAATGTTGGGGTGAAGAGGGTGGTGAGAGTAAGTGAGCTTGGGAAGGAGACCTGTGTGAGGAAGTACCAGGAGAGACTGAGTACAGAATGGAAAAAGGTGAGAACAATGGAAGTAAGGGGAGTGGGGGAGGAATGGGATGTATTTAGGGAATCAGTGATGGATTGCGCAAAAGATGCTTGTGGCATGAGAAGAGTGGGAGGTGGGTTGATTAGAAAGGGTAGTGAGTGGTGGGATGAAGAAGTAAGAGTATTAGTGAAAGAGAAGAGAGAGGCATTTGGACGATTTTTGCAGGGAAAAAATGCAATTGAGTGGGAGATGTATAAAAGAAAGAGACCGGAGGTCAAGAGAAAGGTGCAAGAGGTGAAAAAAAGGGCAAATGAGAGTTGGGGTGAGAGAGTATCATTAAATTTTAGGGAGAATAAAAAGATGTTCTGGAAGGAGGTAAATAAAGTGCATAAGACAAGGGAGCAAATGGGAACTTCAGTGAAGGGCGCAAATGGGGAGGTGATAACAAGTAGTGGTGATGTGAGAAGGAGATGGAGTGAGTATTTTGAAGGTTTGTTGAATGTGTTTGATGATAGAGTGGCAGATATAGGGTGTTTTGGTCGAGGTGGTGTGCAAAGTGAGAGGGTTGGGGAAAATGATTTGGTAAACAGAGAAGAGGTGGTGAAAGCTTTGTGGAAGATGAAAGCCGGCAAGGCAGCAGTTTTGGATGGTATTGCAGTGGAATTTATTAAAAAAGGGGGTGACTGTATTGTTGACTGGTTGGTAAGGTTATTTAATGTATGTATGACTCATGGTGAGGTGCCTGAGGATTGGCGGAATGCGTGCATAGTGCCATTGTACAAAGGCAAAGGGGATAAGAGTGAGTGCTCAAATTACAGAGGTATAAGTTTGTTGAGTATTCCTGGTAAATTATATGGGAGGGTATTGATTGAGAGGGTGAAGGCATGTACAGAGCATCAGATTGGGGAAGAGCAGTGTGGTTTCAGAAGTGGTAGAGGATGTGTGGATCAGGTGTTTGCTTTGAAGAATGTATGTGAGAAATACTTAGAAAAGCAAATGGATTTGTATGTAGCATTTATGGATCTGGAGAAGGCATATGATAGAGTTGATAGAGATGCCCTGTGGAAGGTATTAAGAATATATGGTGTGGGAGGAAAGTTGTTAGAAGCAGTGAAAAGTTTTTTTCGAGGATGTAAGGCATGTGTACGTGTAGGAAGAGAGGAGAGTGATTGGTTCTCGGTGAATGTAGGTTTGCGGCAGGGGTGTGTGATGTCTCCATGGTTGTTTAATTTGTTTATGGATGAGGTTGTTAGGTAGGTAAATGCAAGAGTTTTAGAAAGAGGGGCAAGTATGAAGTCTGTTGGGGATGAGAGAGCTTGGGAAGTGAGTCAGTTGTTGTTCGCTGATGATACAGCGCTGGTGGCTGATTCATGTGAGAAACTGCAGAAGCTGGTGGCTGAGTTTGGTAAAGTGTGTGGAAGAAGAAAGTTAAGAGTAAATGTGAATAAGAGCAAGGTTATTAGGTACAGTAGGGTTGAGGGTCAAGTCAATTGGGAGGTGAGTTTGAATGGAGAAAAACTGGAGGAAGTGAAGTGTTTTAGATATCTGGGAGTGGATCTGGCAGCGGATGGAACCATGGAAGCGGAAGTGGATCATAGGGTGGGGGAGGGGGCGAAAATTCTGGGGGCCTTGAAGAACGTGTGGAAGTCGAGAACATTATCTCGGAAAGCAAAAATGGGTATGTTTGAAGGAATAGTGGTTCCAACAATGTTGTATGGTTGCGAGGCGTGGGCTATGGATAGAGTTGTGCGCAGGAGGATGGATGTGCTGGAAATGAGATGTTTGAGGACAATGTGTGGTGTGAGGTGGTTTGATCGAGTGAGTAACGTAAGGGTAAGAGAGATGTGTGGAAATAAAAAGAGCGTGGTTGAGAGAGCAGAAGAGGGTGTTTTGAAGTGGTTTGGGCACATGGAGAGAATGAGTGAGGAAAGATTGACCAAGAGGATATATGTGTCGGAGGTGGAGGGAACGAGGAGAAGAGGGAGACCAAATTGGAGGTGGAAAGATGGAGTGAAAAAGATTTTGTGTGATCGGGGCCTGAACATGCAGGAGGGTGAAAGGAGGGCAAGGAATAGAGTGAACTGGAGCGAGGTGGTATACCGGGGTTGACGTGCTGTCAGTGGATTGAATCAAGGCATGTGAAGCGTCTGGGGTAAACCATGGAAAGCTGTGTAGGTATGTATATTTGCATGTGTGGACGTATGTATGTACATGTGTATGGGGGGGTTGGGCCATTTCTTTCGTCTGTTTCCTTGCGCTACCTCGCAAACGCGGGAGACAGCGACAAAGTATAATAAAAAAAAATAAATATAATATATAAAAGGGAAGTAAATGTTTATAGTTGTGTTACTGGAGTGATAGTTTTTCATACATGGTGTTTTGACAAGAAAATAGTGAAATTGGAGAAAAAATGTAGCTTAGACATTGAAGCTTATTGATACAGTGGTTGAATTGATGAGAACTACTATTGACGTTTGTGTAAATAAATTATACATTTCCTTTTTCCATAGCCAGAGGTTGAACCATTATGTGACACTCATTTTTTCATTCATTTCAAGCTAGAAGTTTCAGTTTTCTAAATTGTTTCTTACATTTTTCATATGTATATATATGTATGTGTGTGTGTGTGTATATGTGCGTGTGTATGTGTATGTGTGTGTATGTGTATATGTATATATATATGTATATTATCCCTGGGGATAGGGGTGAAAGAATACTTCCCACGTATTCCTCGCGTGTCGTAGAAAGCGACTAGAGGGGATGGGAGCGGGGGGCCAGAAATCCTCCCCTCCTTGTATTAACTTTCTAAAATGGGAAACAGAAGAAGGAGTCACGCGGGGAGTGCTCATCCTCCTCGAAGGCTCAGATTGGGGTGCCTAAATGTGTGTGGATGTAACCAAGATGTGAAAAAAGGAGAGATAGGTAGTATGTTTAAGGAAAGGAACCTGGATGTATTGGCTCTGAGTGAAACGAAGCTCAAGGGTAAAGGGGAAGAGTGGTTTGGGAATGTCTGGGGAGTAAAGTCAGGGGTTAGTGAGAGGACAAGAGCAAGGGAAGGAGTAGCAATACTCCTGAAACAGGAGTTGTGGGAGTATGTGATAGAATGTAAGAAAGTAAATTCTCGATTAATATGGGTAAAACTGAAAGTTGATGGAGAGGGGTGGGTGATTATTGGTGCATATGCACCTGGGCATGAGAAGAAAGATCATGAGAGGCAAGTGTTTTGGGAGCAGTTGAATGAGTGTGTTAGTGGTTTTGATGCACGAGACCGGGTTATAGTGATGGGTGATTTGAATGCAAAGGTGAGTAATGTGGCAGTTGAGGGAATAATTGGTATACATGGGGTGTTCAGTGTTGTAAATGGAAATGGTGAAGAGCTTGTAGATTTATGTGCTGAAAAAGGACTGATGATTGGGAATACCTGGTTTAAAAAGCGAGATATACATAAGTATACTTATGTAAGTAGGAGAGATGGCCAGAGAGCGTTATTGGATTACGTGTTAATTGACAGGCGTGCGAAAGAGAGACTTTTGGATGTTAATGTGCTGAGAGGTGCAACTGGAGGGATGTCTGATCATTATCTTGTGGAGGCAAAGGTGAAGATTTGTATGGGTTTTCAGAAAAGAAGAGTGAATGTTGGGGTGAAGAGGGTGGTGAGAGGAAGTGAGCTTGGGAAGGAGACCTGTGTGAGGAAGTACCAGGAGAGACTGAGTACAAAATGGAAAAAGGTGAGAACAATGGAAGTAAGGGGAGTGGGGGAGGAACGGGATGTATTTAGGGAATCAGTGATGGATTGCGCAAAAGATGCTTGTGGCATGAGAAGAGTGGGAGGTGGGTTGATTAGAAAGGGTAGTGAGTGGTGGGATGAAGAAGTAAGAGTATTAGTGAAAGAGAAGAGAGAGGCATTTGGACGATTTTTGCAGGGAAAAAATGCAATTGAGTGGGAGATGTACAAAAGAAAGAGACAGGAGGTCAAGAGAAAGGTGCAAGAGGTGAAAAAAAGGGCAAATGAGAGTTGGGGTGAGAGAGTATCATTAAATTTTAGGGAGAATAAAAAGATGTTCTGGAAGGAGGTAAATAAAGTGCGTAAGACAAGGGAGCAAATGGGAACTTCAGTGAAGGGCGCAAATGGGGAGGTGATAACAAGTAGTGGTGATGTGAGAAGGAGATGGAGTGAGTATTTTGAAGGTTTGTTGAATGTGTTTGATGATAGAGTGGCAGATATAGGGTGTTTTGGTCGAGGTGGTGTGCAAAGTGAGAGGGTTAGGGAAAATGATTTGGTAAACAGAGAAGAGGTAGTGAAAGCTTTGCGGAAGATGAAAGCCGGCAAGGCAGCAGTTTTGGATGGTATTGCAGTGGAATTTATTAAAAAAGGGGGTGACTGTATTGTTGACTGGTTGGTAAGGTTATTTAATGTATGTATGACTCGTGGTGAGGTGCCTGAGGATTGGCGGAATGCGTGCATAGTGCCATTATACAAAGGCAAAGGGGATAAGAGTGAGTGTTCAAATTACAGAGGTATAAGTTTGTTGAGTATTCCTGGTAAATTATATGGGAGGGTATTGATTGAGAGGGTGAAGGCATGTACAGAGCATCAGATTGGGGAAGAGCAGTGTGGTTTCAGAAGTGGTAGAGGATGTGTGGATCAGGTGTTTGCTTTCAAGAATGTATGTGAGAAATACTTAGAAAAGCAAATGGATTTGTATGTAGCATTTATGGATCTGGAGAAGGCATATGATAGAGTTGATAGAGATGCTCTGTGGAAGGTATTAAGAATATATGGTGTGGGAGGCAAGTTGTTAGAAGCAGTGAAAAGTTTTTATCGAGGATGTAAGGCATGTGTACGTGTAGGAAGAGAGGAAAGTGATTGGTTCTCAGTGAATGTAGGTTTGCGGCAGGGGTGTGTGATGTCTCCATGGTTGTTTAATTTGTTTATGGATGGGGTTGTCAGGGAGGTAAATGCAAGAGTTTTGGAAAGAGGGGCAAGGATGAAGTCTGTTGGGGATGAGAGAGCTTGGGAAGTGAGTCAGTTGTTGTTCGCTGATGATACAGCGCTGGTGGCTGATTCATGTGAGAAACTGCAGAAGCTGGTGACTGAGTTTGGTAAAGTGTGTGAAAGAAGAAAGTTAAGAGTAAATGTGAATAAGAGCAAGGTTATTAGGTACAGTAGGGTTGAGGGTCAAGTCAATTGGGAGGTGAGTTTGAATGGAGAAAAACTGGAGGAAGTGAAGTGTTTTAGATATCTGGGAGTGGATCTGGCAGCAGATGGAAACATGGAAGTGGAAGTGGATCATAGGGTGGGGGAGGGGGCGAAAATTCTGGGGGCCTTGAAGAATGTGTGGAAGTCGAGAACATTATCTCGGAAAGCAAAAATGGGTATGTTTGAAGGAATAGTGGTTCCAACAATGTTGTATGGTTGCGAGGCGTGGACTATGGATAGAGTAGTGCGCAGGAGGATGGATGTGCTGGAAATGAGATGTTTGAGGACAATGTGTGGTGTGAGGTGGTTTGATCGAGTGAGTAACGTAAGGGTAAGAGAGATGTGTGGAAATAAAAAGAGCGTGGTTGAGAGAGCAGAAGAGGGTGTTTTGAAATGGTTTGGGCACATGGAGAGAATGAGTGAGGAAAGATTGACCAAGAGGATATATGTGTCGGAGGTGGAGGGAACGAGGAGAAGAGGGAGACCAAATTGGAGGTGGAAAGATGGAGTGAAAAGGATTTTGTGTGATCGGGGCCTGAACATGCAGGAGGGTGAAAGGAGGGCAAGGAATAGAGTGAATTGGAGCGATGTGGTATACAGGGGTTGACGTGCTGTCAGTGGATTGAATCAAGGCATGTGAAGCGTCCGGGGTAAACCATGGAAAGCTGTGTAGGTATGTATATTTGCGTGTGTAGACGTGTGTATGTACATGTGTATGGGGAGGGTTGGGCCATTTCTTTCGTCTGTTTCCTTGCGCTACCTCGCAAACACGGGAGACAGCGACAAAGTATAAAAAAAAAAAAAAAAAAAAAAATTATATATATATATATATATATATATATATATATATATCGCTACCTCGCTAATGCGGGAAATGGCGAATAGTATGAAAGAAAAAGAAAGATATATATATATATATATATATATATATATATATATATATATATATATATATATATATATATATATACACATATATAAGGGGTGTGGGGGAGGTATGGGATGTACTTAGGGAAGCAGTGATGGCTTGCGCAAAAGATGCTTGTAGCATGAAAAGTGTGGGAGGTGGACAGATTAGAAAGGGTAGCAAGTGGTGGGATGAAGAAGTAAGATTACTAGTGAAAGAGAAGAGAGAGGCATTTGGACAGTTTTTGCAGGGAAATAATGCAAACGATTGGGAGATGTATAAAAGAAAGAGGCAGGAGGTCAAGAGGAGGGTGCAAGAGGTGAAAAAGAGGGCAAATAAGAGTTGGGGTGAGAAAGTATCATTAAATTTTAGGGAGAATAAAAAGATGTTTTGGAAGGAGGTAAAGTGCATAAGACAAGAGATCAAATGGGAACATCAGAGAAGGGGGCTAATGGGGAGGTGATAACAAGTAGTGGTGATGTGAGAAGGAGATGGAGTGAGTATTTTGAAGGGTTGTTGAATGTGTTAGATGATAGAGTGGCAGATATAGGGTGTTTTGGTTGAGGTCGTGTGCAAAGTGAGAGGGTTAGGGAGAATGATTTAGTAAAAAGAGAAGAGGTAGTAAAAGCTTTGCGGAAGATGAAAGCCGGCAAGGCAGTAGGTTTCGATGCTATTGCAGTGAAATTTATTAAAAAAGGGGTGACTGTATTGTTGACTGGTTGGTAAGGTTATTTAATGTTTGTATGACTCATGGTGAGGTGCCTGAGGATTGGTGGAATGCTTGTATAGTGCCATTGTACAAAGGCAATGGGGATAAAAGTGAGTGCTCAAATTACAAAGGTATAAGTTTGTTGAGTATTCCTGGGAAATTATATGGGAGGGTATTGATTGAGAGGGTGAAGGCATGGACAAAGCATCAGATTGAGGAAGAGCAGTTTGGTTTCAAAAGTGGTAGAGGATGTGTGGATCAGGTGTTTGCTTTGAACAATGTATGTGAGAAATACTTAGAAAAGCAGATGGATTTGTACGTAGCATTTATGGATCTGGAGAAGGCATATGATAAACTTGATAGAGATGCTCCGTGGAAGGTGTTAAGAATATATGGTGTGGGAGGCAAGCTGTTAGAAGCAGCGAAAAGTTTTTATCGAGGATGTAAGGCATGTGTACGAGCAAGAAGAGAGGAAAGTGATTGGTTACCAGTGAATGTTGGTTTGTGGCAGGGGTGCATGATGTCTCTATGGTTGTTTAATTTGCTTATGGATAGGGTTGTTAGGGAGGTGAATGCAAGAGTTTTGGAAAGAGGGGCAAGTATGAAGTCTGTTGTGGATGAGAGAGCTTGGGAAGTGAGTCAGTTGTTGTTCGCTGATGATACAGCGCTGGTGGCTGATTCATGTGAGAAACTGCAGAAGCTGGTGACTGAGTTTGGTAAAGTGTGTGAAAGAAGAAAGTTAAGAGTAAATGTGAATAAGAGCAAGGTTATTAGGTACAGTAGGGTTGAGGGACAAGTCAATTAGGAGGTAAGTTTGAATGGAGAAAGACTGGAGGAAGTGAAGTGTTTTAGATATCTGGGAGTGGATTTGGCAGCAGATGGAACCATGGAAGTGGAAGTGAATCATAGGGTGGGGGAAGAGGCGAAAGTTCTAGGAATGTTGAAAAATGTATGGAAGTCGAGAACGTTATCTTGGAAAGCAAAAATTGGTATGTTTGAAGGAATAGTGGTTCCAACAATGTGATATGGTTGCAAGACATGGGTTATAGATTGAGTTGTGCGGGGGAGGGTGGGTGTGCTGGAAATGAGATGTTTGAGGACAATATGTGGTGTGAGGTGGTTTGATTGAGCAAGTAATGAAAGGGTAAGAGAGATATGTTGTAATAAAAAGAGTGTGGTTGAGAGAGCAGAAGAGGGTGTTTTGAAATGGTTTGGTCACATGAAGAGAACGAGTTAGGAAATGTTCACTAAGAGGATATATGTGTCAGAGGTGGAGGGAATGAGAAGTGGGAGACCAAATCAGAGGTGGAAAGATGGAGTGAAAAAGATTCTGAGTGATTGGGGCCTGAACATGCAGGAGGGTGAAAGGCGTGTAAGGAATAGAGTGAATTGGAACGATGTGGTGTACTGGGGTTGACGTGCTGTCAATGGATTGAACCAGGGCATGTGAAGCATCTGGAGTAAAACATGGAAAGTTTTGTGGGGCCTGGATGTGGAAAGGGAGCTGTGGTTTCGGTGCACTATACATGACAGCTAGAGACCGAGTGTGAACGGATGTGGCCTTTGTTGTCTTTTCCTAGCGTTACCTCGTGCAAATGCATGGGGAGGGGGTTGTCATTTCATGTGTGGCAGGGTGGCGACGTGAATGAATAAGGGCAGACAGTATGAATTATGCACATGTGTATACATGTCTGTGTTTGTATATGTATGCATACGTTGAGATGTATAGGTATATGTGTGTGTGTGGACGTGTATGTATATACATGTGTATGTGGGTTGGGCCATTCCCTGGGGATAGGGGAGAAAGAAGACTTCCCACGCATTCCTCACATGTTGTAGAAGGCGATTAAAGGGGATGGGAGCGGGGGGGGGCTAGAAACCCTCCCCTCCATGTATTTTAACTTTCTAAAAGGGGAAACAGGAGTCACACGGGGAGTGCTCATCCTCCTCGAAGGCTCAGACTGGGGTGTCTAAATGTGTGTGGATGTAACCAAGATGAGAAAACAGGAGAGATAGGTAGTATGTTTGAGGAAAGGAACCTGGATGTTTTGGCTCTGAGTGAAATAAAGCTCAAGGGTTGTTTGCGAATGTCTTGGGAGTAAAATCAGGGGTAAGTGAGAGGACAAGAGGAAGGGAAGGAGAAGCACTACTCCTGAAACAAGTGGTGGGAGTATGTGATAGTGTGTAAGAAAGTAAACTCTAGATTGATATGGGTGAAATTGAAAGTGGATGGATTGAGATGGGTGATTATTGGTGCATATGCACTTGGGCATGAGAAGAAAGATCATAAAAGGCAAGTGTTTTGGGAGCAGCTGAGTGTGTTAGTAGTTTTGATGCACGAGACTGGGTTATAGTGATGGGTGATTTGAATGCAAAGGTAAGTAATGTGGCATTTGAGGGAATAATTGGTGTACATGGGATGTTCAGTGTTGTAAATGGAAATGGTGAAGAGCTTGTAAATTTATGTGCTAAAAAGGACTGGTGATTGGGAATACCTGGTTTAAAAAGAGAGATATTCATAAGTATACGTATGTAAGTAGGAGAGATGGCCAGAGAGCGTTATTGGATTACGTCTTAATTGACAGGCATGCGAAAGAGAGACTTTTGGATGTTAATGTACTGAGAGGTGCAATTGGAGGGATGTCTGATCATTATCTTGTGGAGGCGAAGGTGAAGATATGTAAAGGTTTTCGGAAAAGAAAAATGTTGGGGTGAAGAAATTGGTGAGAGTAAGTGAGCCTGGGAAGGAGACTTGTGTGAGGAAGTACCAGGAGAGACTGAGTACAGAATGGAAAAAGGTGAGAACAAAGGACATAAGGGGAATGGAGGAGGAATGGGATGTATTTAGGGAAGCAGAGATGGCTTGCACCAAAGATGCTTGTGGCATGAGAAGTGTGGGAGGTGGGCAGATTAGAAAGGGTAGTGAGTGGCAGGATGAAGAAGTAAGATTATTAGTGAAAGAGGAGAGAGGCATTTGGAAAATTTTTGCCAGGAAATAATGCAAATGATTGGGAGATGTATAAAAGAAAGAGGCAGGAGGTCAAGAGAAAGGGGCAAGAGGTGAAAAAGAGGGCAAGAGTTGGGGTGAGAAAGTATCATTAAATCTTAGGGTGAATAAAATGATGTTTTGGAAGGAGGTAAATAAAGTGCGTAAGACAAGGGAACAAATGGGAACATCAGTGAAGGGGGTTAATGGGGAGGTGATAACAAGTAGTGGTGAATTGAGGAGATGGAGTGAGTATTTTGAAGGTTTGTTGAATGTGTTTGATGACAGAGTGGCAGATACAGGGTGTTTCGGTTGAGGTGGTGTACAAAGTGAGAGGGTTAGGGAGAATAATTTGGTAAACAGAGAAGAGGTAGTAAAAGCTTTGCGGAAGATGAAAGCCGGCAAGTCAGAGGGTTTGGATGGTATTGCAGTAGAATTCATTAAAAAAGGGGGTGACTGTATTGTTGACTAGTTGGTAAGGTTATTTAATGTATGTATGATTCACGGTGAGGTGCCTGAGGATTGGCGGAATGCGTGCATAGTGCCATTGTACAAAGGCAAAGGGGATAAAAGTGAGTGCTCAAATTACAGAGGTATAAGTTTGTTGAGTATTCCTGGGAAATTATATGGGAGAATATTGATTGAGAGGGTGAAGGCATATAACGAGCATCAGACTGGGGAAGAGCAGTGTGGTTTCAGAAGTGGTAGAGGATGTGTGGATCAGGTGTTTGCTTTAAAGAATGTATGTGAGAAACACTTAGAAAAGCAAATGGATTTGTACGTAGCATTTGTGGATCTGGAGAAGGCATATGATAGAGTTGATAGAGATGCTCTGTGAAAGGTATTAAGAATATATGGTGTGGGAGGCAAGTTGTTAGAAGCAGTGAAAAGTTTTTATTGAGGATGTCAGGCATGTGTATGAATAGGAAGAGAGGAAAGTGATTGGTTCTCAGTGAATATTGGTTTGCAGCAGGGGTGCGTGATGTCTACATGGTTGTTTAATTTGTTTATGGATGGGGTTGTTAGGGAGGTGAATGCAAGAGTTTTGGAAAGAGGGGCAAGTATGCAGTCTGTTGTGGATGAGAGAGCTTGGGAAGTGAGTCACTTGTTGTTTGCTGATGATAACAGCGCTGGTGGCTGATTTGGGTGAGAAACTGCAGAAGCTGGTGACTGAGTTTGATGAAGTGTGTGAAAGAAGAAAGCTGAGAGTAAATGAGAATAAGAGCAAGGTTATTAGGTACAGTAGGGTTGAGGGACAAGTCAACTGGGAGGTAAGTCTGAATGGAGAAAAACTGGAGGAGGTGAAGTGTTTTAGATATCTGGAAGTGGATTTGGCAGCAGATGGAACCATGAAAGCGGAAGTGAATCACAGAATGGGGGAGATGGCGAATGTTCTGGGAGTGTTGAAGAATGTGTGGAAGTCGAGAACGTTATATTGGAAAGCAAAAATGGATATGTTTGAAGGAATAGTGGTTCCAACAATGTTATATTGTTGTGAGGCATGGGCTATAGATATAGATAGAGTTGTGTGCAGGAGGGTGGATGTGCTGGAAATGAGATGCTTGAGAACAATATGAGGTGTGAGGTAGTTTGATCGAGTAAGCAATAATAAGGTAAGAGAGATGTGTGGTAATAAAAAGAGTGTGGTTGAGAGAGCAGAAGAGGGTGTTTTGAAATGGTTTGGTCACATGGAGAGAACGAGTGAGGAAAGATTGACCACGAGGATATATGTGTCAGAGGTGGAGGGAACGAGGAGAAGTGGGAGACCAAATTGGAGGTGGAAAGATGGAGTGAAAAAGATTTTGAGTGATCGGGGCCTGAACATGCAGGAGGGTGAAAGGCGTGCAAGGAATAGAGTGAATTGGAACGATGTGGTATACCGGGGTCGACATGCTGTCAGTGGATTGAACCAGGGCATGTGAAGCGTCTGGGGTAAACCATGGAAAGTTCTGTGAGGCCTGGATGTGGAAAGGGAGTTGTGGTTTTGGTGCATTATTTCATGACAGCTAGAGACTGAGTGTGAACGAATGTGGCCTTTGCTGTCTTTTCCTAGCGCTACCTTGCGCACATGCGGGGGAAAGGGGTTGTTATTTCATGTGTAGCGGTGTGGCGATGGGAATGAATAAAGGCAGACAGTATGAATTATGTACATGTGTATATATGTATATGTCTGTGTGTGTATATATATATGTAGACATTGAGATGTATAGGTATGTATATTTGCGTGTGTGGACGTGTATGTATATACATGTGTATGTGGGTGGGTTGGGCCATTCTTTCGTGTGTTTCCCTGTGTTACTTCACTAACGCGGGAGACATCGACATAGCAAAATGAATAAATAAATAATATATATATATATATATATATATATATATATATATATATATATATATATATATATATATATATTATCCCTGGGGATAGGGGAGAAAGAATACTTCCCACGTATTCCCTGCGTGTCGTAGAAGGCGACTAAAAGGGGAGGGAGCGGGTGGCTGGAAATCCTCCCCTCTCGTTTTTTTTTTTTTTTTTTTTTAATTTTCCAAAAGAAGGAACAGAGAAGGGGGCCAGGTGAGGATTTTCCCTCTAAGGCCCAGTCCTCTGTTCTTGACGCTACCTCGCAAATGCGGGAAATGGCGAATCGTATGAAAAAAAAAAAAAAAAAAAATATATATATATATTATCTATTACACTTTGTCGCTGTCTCCCATGTTAGTGAGGTAGCGCAAGGTAACAGACGAAAGAATGGCCCAACCCACCCACATACACATGTTTATACATACACGTCCAAACATGCACATATACATACCTATACACCTCAACGTATACATATACATACATACACAGACATATACATATATACACATCTACATAATTCATACTTGCTACCTTTATATGTATTTACCTTCGCTTCCAGAAGATAGTGATCAGACATCCCTCCAGCAGCCCCTCTCAGCACATTAACATCCAAGTCTCTCTCTTACATGCCTATCAATTATCAAGTAGTCCAATAATGCCCTTTGACCATCTCTCCTACTCACATATGTATACTTATGTATATCTCCCTTTTTAAACCAGGTATTCCCAGTCACCAGTCTTTTTTTCAGCACACAAATCCACAAGCTCTTCTCCATTTCCATTCATAACACTGAACACCTCATGTACACCAATTCTACCCTCAACTGCCACATTACTTACGTTCACAGATAAACCATCCATCACTGTAACTTGATCTCGTGCATCAAAGCTGCTAATACACTAACTTAAATGCTCCCAAAACACTTACCTCACAATCTTTCTTCTCATGATCAGGTGCATAGGCACCAATGATAATCACCAGTCTCTCTCCATCTACTTTCAGTTTTACCTACATCAATCTAGAATTTACTTTCTTACACACTACCACATATTCCCACAACTCTTGCTTCAGGAGTATTGCCACTCCTTCCTAGGCTCTTGTCCACTCACCAATCCCTGACTTTACTCCCAAGACATTCCAAAACCAATCTTGCTTCTTACCCTTGAGCTTCGTTTCACTCAGAGCCATAACATCCAGGTTTCTTTCCTCAAACATACCACATATCTCTTCTTTCTTCTCATCTTGGTTACATCCACACACATTTAGACACCCCAATCTGAGCCTTCGGGGAGGATGAGCACTCCCTGCTTGACTCTTTCCGTTTCCCTTTTTATAAATTTAAATACATGGAGGAGGGGTTTCCAGCCCCCCCCCCCCTCCTGTCCCGTTTAGTCGCCTTCCATGACACGCAAGGAACACTTGAGAAATAGTATTTCTCTCCTATTCACTAGGAATAGAGAATGTTAGGGAGTAGAGTGGTGAGAGTAAGTGAGCTTGGAAAGGAGACTTGTGTGAGGAAGTATCAAGAGGGACTAAGTGTAGAATGGCAAAAGGTGAGAGAAAGTGATGTGAGGGGAGTGAGTAAGGAATGGGATGTATTAAGGAAAGCAGTGATGGCTTGCACAAATGATGCATGTGGTTTGAGAAAGGTAGGAGGTGGACAGATTGGAAAGGGTAGTGAGTGGTGGGATGAAGAATTAAGATTGCTAGTGAAAGAGAAAAGAGAGGCTTTTGGACAATATTTGCAGGGAAGTAGTACAGATAACTGGGAGATGTATGAAAAAAAGTGGCAAGAGGTCAAGAGAAAGGGGCAAGAGTTGAAAAAAAGGGCAAATGAGAATTGGGGTGAGAGAGTATCATTAAGTTTTAGAGAGAATAAAATGATGTTTTGGAAGGTTAAATAATGATCATAAGACTAGAACAAATGGGAAAATTGGTGAAAGGAGCAAGTATGAAAGTGATAACAGATAGTGAAGGAGTGAGTATTTTTGAAGGTTTGTTGAATGTGTTTGATGACAGAGCAGCAGATATAGGGTGTTTGGCTGGGGTGGTGTGAGAAATGAGAGGGTCTGGGAGAATGATTTGGTGAAGAGAGAGGAGGCAGTGAAATCTCTGCGGAAGATGAAATCTGGCAAGGCGGTGGGTATGGATGGTATTGCAGAGCAATTTATTAGAAAAGGGGGGACTGTGTCATTGATTGGATGGCAAGGTTATTCAATGTATGTATGGACCATGGTGAAGTGCCTGAGGATTGGCGGAATGCATGCATAGTGCCACTGTACAAAGGCAAAGAGGATAAAGGTGGGTGTTCAAATTACAGACGTATAAGTTTGTTGAGTATTCGTGGGAAATTGAATGGGATGGTATTGATTGACACAGTGAAGGCATGAACAGAGCATCAGACTGGGGAAGAGCAGTGTGGTTTCAGAAGTGGCAGAGGATATCTGGATCAGGTGTTTGCTTTGAAGTATTTATGTGAGAGATATTTAGAAAAACAAATGGATTTGTATGTAGCATTTATGGATCTGGAGAGGGCATATGATAGCATTGATAGAGGTGCTTTGTGTAATGTTTTAAGAGTATATGGTGTGGGGGTATGTTGCTAGAAGCAATGAAAAAGTTTTGCCAAGGATGTAAGGCATGTGTACGAGTAGGAAGAGAGGACACTGACTAGTTCCCAGTAAATGTTGGTGTGTGGCAGGGGTGTGTGATTCCCCATGGTTGTTTAATCTGTTTATGGATCGGGTGGTTAGGGAAGCAAATGCAAGAGTTTTGGAGAGAAGGGCAAATATGCAGTCTGTTGAGGATGAGAGGGCCTGGGAAGTGAGTCAGTTGTTGTTTGCCGATACAGCTGATACAGCTCTAGTGGCTGATTCGTATGAGAAACTGCAGAGGCTGGTGACTGAATGTGAAAGGAGAGAGATAAAAGTGAATGTGAATAAGAGCAGGTTATTATGTTCAGAAGGATTGAGGGACAAATTAACTGGGATTTAAGACTGAATGGAGAAAAAGTGGAAGAAGTGAAGTATTTTAGATATCTGGGAGTGGATTTAGCAGCGGATGTAAGCATGGAAGTGAGTCACAGGGTGGGGGAGGGGGCAAACATTTTGAGAACAATGAAGAATGTTTGGAAGGAGAGAATGTTATCTCGGAGAGCAAAAATGGGTATGTTTGAGGGAATAGTGGTTCCAACAACGTTATATGGTTGCAAGGCACGGACTATACATAGGGTTGTATGGAGGAGGGTGGATGTGTTGTAAATGAAATGTTTGAGGACAATATGTGGTGCGAGGTGGTTTGATTGAGTAAGTAATGTAAGGGTAAGAGAGATGTGTGGAAATAAAAAAAGAGTATGGTTGAGAGAGCAGACGAGGGTTGAAATGGTTTGGACATATGGAGAGAATGAGTGATATATGTGTCAGAGGAAGAGGGTATAAGGAGAAGCAGGAGACCAAATCAGAATTGGAAGGATGGACTGATAAAGATTTTGAGCCCCACAAAACTTTCCATGGTTTATTGCAGATGCTTGACATGCCCTGGTTCAATCCACTGACAGCATGTTCCAATTCACTCTATTCCTTGCATGCCTTTCACCCTCCTGTATGTTCAGGCCCCATCGTTCAAAATCTTTTTCACTCCATCCTTCCACCTCCAATTTGGTCTCTTGCTTCTCCTTATACCCTCTACCTCTGACACATATATCCTGTTTGTCAATCTTTCCTCACTCATTCTTTCCATATGTCCAAACCATTTCAACATACCCTCTTCTGCTCTCAACCATGCTCTTTTTTTATTTCCACACACCTCTCTCACCCTTAAATTACTTCCTCAATCAAGCCACCTCACACCACATATTGTCCTCAAACATTTCATTTCCGACACATCCACCCTCCTCTGCACAACCCTATCTATAGCCCATGCCTTGCAACCATATAATATTGTTGAAACCACTATTCCTTCAAACATACTCAGTTTTGCTCTCTGAGATAATGTTCTCACCTCCCACACATTCTTCAATGCTCCCAGAACCTTTGCCCTCTCCCCCACACTGTGTCTCACTTCCGCTTTCATGGTTCCATCCGCTGCTAAATCAACTTCCAGCTGTCTAAAACACTTCACTTTCAGTTTTTCTCCGTTGAAACTTACCTCCCAATTAACATGTCCTTCAATCCTAATGAACCTAACACCTTTGCTCTTATTCACATTTACTCTCAACTTTCTTGTTCCACACACTTTACCAAACTCAGTCACCAACTTCTGCAGTTTCTCAGGCAAATCTACCACCAGTGCTGTATCATCAGTGAACAACAACTGACTCACTTCCCAAGCCCTCTCATCCACAACAGACTGCATACTTGCCCCTCTCTCCAAAACTCTTGCATTCACCTCTCTAACAACCCCATCCATAAACAAATTAAACAACCATGGAGACATCACACACACCCCTACCACAAACCGACATTCACTGGGAACCAATCACTTTCCTCTCATCCAGCTTGTACACATACCTTACATCCTTGGTAAAAACTTTTCACTGCTTTTAGCAATTACCTACCATACCATATACTCTTAATACCTTCCACAAAGCATCTCCATCAACCCTATCATATGCCTTGTCCGGATCCATAAATGCTACATACAATTCCATATGTTTTTCTAAGTATTTCTCACATATATTCTTCAAAGCAAACACCTGATCCACAAGTCCTCTACCACCTCTGAGAGCACACTGCTCTTCCCCAATCTGATGCTCCGTGCATGCCTTTACCCTCTCAATTAATACCCTCCCATATAATTTCCCAGGAATACTCATTAAACTTATACCTCTGTAATTTGAACATGTAAAGCATTTTCGATATCTGGGAGGAGAGCTGGCAGTAAATGGAACCATGGAAGCGGAAGTGAGTCTACAGTGGAGGAGGGACCAAGGTTCTGGGAGCGATAAAGAATATATGAAAGAGAGAATGTTGTCTCGGTGAGCAAAAATGGGTAAATTTGAAGGAATAGTAGTTTCAACAATATCATATGGTTATGAGGCAGGGTGGATGTGTTGGAAATGAAATGTTTGAGGACAATATGTGGTATGAGGTGGTTTGATCGAGTAAGTAATGAAAGGCTAAGAAAGATGTGTGGTAATAAAAAGTGTGGTTGAGGGAGAAGAAGAAGAGGGTCAGTTGATATGGTTTGGACATATGAAGAGAATGAGTGAGGAAAGGCTGACAAAGAGGATATATGTGTCTGAGATGGAGGGAACAAGAAGTAGGAGACCAAATTGTAGGTGGAAGGATGGAGTGAAAAAGATTTTGAGCAATCGGGGCCTGAATATAAAAGGAGGGTGAAAGGTGTGCATGGAATAGAGTGAATTGGAACGATGTGGTATACTGGGATCAACGTGCTATCAATGGACTGAGCCAGGGTATGTGAAGCATCCGGGGTGAACCATGGAAAGGTCTGTTAGACCTGGATGTGGATACGGAGCTGTGGTTTCGGTGCATTACACATGACAACTAGGGAATGAGTGTGAAAGGATGTAGCCTTTTTTTTTGTTTCCTATGGGGTGGGATGGTGCCAGGAATGAAGGCGAACAAGTATGAATATGTATGTATGTATATGGGTGTGTATGTGTATATGAGTGGATGGGTCTTCGTCTGTTTCCTGGCACTACCTTGCTAATGCAGGAAATGGCGATCAAATATAATTCACACATGACTGCGTTCCTACATTCACTGCAGTTACCTACCTTTCATATTCCTCCCTGCATATTTGCAGATTCATCTCCTCACTTGCCAATACTTTTACCTCTTCATTCTTCCTTACGCCATACCTCCAACGGACTCCTGGCCAAATTCTTCTAATGAAACGCTGGATGACCATGGTACGTACCTGCAACATGTTTGGTTTATAGTAAAATCTATGACTATACATCCCTGTTGTTATATATGTGAGTAATAATCATAAGGAAACATAATGGATAGGATTGGGTCATTTTGTTGCATAAGTGGATTGTTTCTAGCGTAGAAAAAAAAAATTTGTTTTTCTAGAAACTTCATAAGATTTGATGATATCCATATTTTCCCCCCCCCCCCCTTTTGCAGGACTGGTTCTGACTGAGACTAGGAGACCTTCAGGAGAGCAGTGTTGATGATGGCAACCACTCTGCGGAAGAAGGATGAAGTGTTCTCCATGGAACATAAATGTCCATCTCACCAGGACTTCATAAAGGAGGAGTTGGGGGTGCTCCTTATGGTTACACCCTGGTATTATAATGTACACTTTGTCATGTTTATCCCCACCAGAAATCTCTCAATAATATCATCAGCTGGATGGGCATGAGTGAAGGAGATGAGAGCAGAGCAATTGGTTGCGAGAAGATACTAATTTTCCTCTTTATGTTGACAGATTGAAGAGCAACAACAGCAGCAGCAGTAGGGGAAGGAGAGGGTTTGGCACAAGAGTGGAGCAAGAGTGTGGGTAAAGGGGATGCTAATTCTACTGTGTTTACAGATTGAGCAGCAGCAGCAGTGGCAGGAGCAGGGTACCAGGAAGGGGGTTGGTTTGGGTGGGAGGGGGTGGGGTGGGGTGGACGGGGGTGCGGGGGTGGGAGAGGGCAAGGGGGAAGGTTTGGGAGGGGAGTGGGGGAGGAAGGGTGGGGGTAGGAGGAGGGTGGGAGGTGTAAGAGGGAGGGTAATAACCCCCCATGCTCTACCCCCACTGCTGCAGCAACAAGAGCAGGAGCAGCAGCAGGGTTAGGTCATGGGGGGTGAAGGAGGTGGTGGTTTGGTATAGCAGGTAAAGGCTAATAATAACCTTTGCTTTCAGTATGAACTCTGTCATCACCCTACAGCAGCAGCTGGAAGAGATAGAGAGACAGAGTACTAATCATCTTTGCTTTCAGCTTGACCAGCAGCAGCAGCAAAAAATTTGCTGGGAACTTCCATATCTAATGGTCGTACTTTATATTTTTCAGATTGTGAAAGGGCTGAGAGTGAGAGAGAGAGAGAAGTCCAGGAAACGGAGGCTGCAGTGATGACAAGAGCCAAGAATACATTTGATGTAAAAACGAAAAGATCAATAAAAAAATGAGAGAGATACATATTTCATTGATCCACATACATCTCATTGATTGATGGTACAATGAACTTCGAAAAACACTTATGAAAGCACTCTGATCCAGAAAAATACGAGTGTCTTAGATACAGATACTTATGAACTAAAGCCACAGTATTGCAATTTAATACAATAGGTCTAATATGAATTCTTAGTTATAAATACTATGACAAATCCAATTTACCATTTATGAAGCATTAATTCAACATGCTTATATTGTGTAATCATTAGCCTCCTAAAGTCCAAAGTATATAAATAATGGACTAATTTTTGTATAAGAGCTATGCTAATGTCCACGATCTCAAGTCCCCAGTGTGTCATCATTCACACATTTAGTACCTTATTTAAAGTTTATAACAGGTTTTATCTTGCAAATTTCCTTAATTACATGCCATTATCTCTGGCTGTTATCAAAGTTACTCTATTTCAAGAGTAAACTTGAAATAGTGTGTGCTCCTGTCCCCACTTATTCTCAGTGATGGGCAATCTCATAGCCTGTAAATTTATAATTACCCCTGTATTTAAGGTGCCATTTATCTTATGGGATAATTTAATTAATGCCCATGTAATTAGCTTCCTTCTTTATGTACTTCTAATGCTTCCCTAACAGAATCCATTAGGTAACTTCAACATTCTGCTGTGGGGCCTCATAAGTTGGTTACTCCCTCAGTCTCACTGCAACTGCCCTTTAATTAAAAATAGCCAGCCCCTTGTGTTTTAAGCTGCTAAGCATGTACGTCATTTGGTGCAAGGGAGTTAATGGTAGACAGCCAAATATTTTTAAAATTTCTTTATTTGTAACTATTTAGGATAGAAGTGCTCTATAGCCAATTTCCCTAATCTTTATTACTTTGGAATTCATACAGAAAGTACTCTTAGCAATACGAAGTACTTTTACAGACTTCAGTGGAAACTTTTTTACAAGATGTACAAATTCCATGTTCAAAACTTCGTCCGCGGAACTGCATACAGATTTACACGGCAGCATTTCCTTTTTCATAAAGGAAGCACAGTCGAAAGACTCATCTTTACAAACATTCCTGAACCCTTGCATAATGCATCCTGTATATTTCTACAAGAGTGACAATGTACATCTTAAAAAAATTTTTTTTTTTTTTTTTTTTTATACTTTGTCGCTGTCTCCCGCGTTTGCGAGGTAGCGCAAGGAAACAGACGAAAGAAATGGCCCAACCCCCCCCCCCATACACATGTACATACACACGTCCACACACACAAATATACATACCTACACAGCTTTCCATGGTTTACCCCAGACGCTTCACATGCCTTGCTTCAATCCACTGACAGCACGTCAACCCCTGTATACCACATGACTCCAATTCACTCTATTCCTTGCCCTCCTTTCACCCTCCTGCATGTTCAGGCCCCGATCACACAAAATCTTTTTCACTCCATCTTTCCACCTCCAATTTGGTCTCCCTCTTCTCCTCGTTCCCTCCACCTCCGACACATATATCCTCTTGGTCAATCTCTCCTCACTCATTCTCTCCATGTGCCCAAACCATTTCAAAACACCCTCTTCTGCTCTCTCAACCACGCTCTTTTTATTTCCACACATCTCTCTTACCCTTACGTTACTTACTCGATCAAACCACCTCACACCACACATTGTCCTCAAACATCTCATTTCCAGCACATCCATCCTCCTGCGCACATCTCTATCCATAGCCCACGCCTCGCAACCATACAGCATTGTTGGAACCACTATTCCCTCAAACATACCCATTTTTGCTTTCCGAGATAATGTTCTCGACTTCCACACATTTTTCAAGGCTCCCAAAATTTTCGCCCCCTCCCCCACCCTATGATCCACTTCCGCTTCCATGGTTCCATCCGCTGACAGATCCACTCCCAGATATCTAAAACACTTCACTTCCTCCAGTTTTTCTCCATTCAAACTCACCTCCCAATTGACTTGACCCTCACCCCTACTGTACCTAATAACCTTGCTCTTATTCACATTTACTCTCAACTTTCTTCTTCCACACACTTTACCAAACTCAGTCACCAGCTTCTGCAGTTTCTCACATGAATCAGCCACCAGCGCTGTATCATCAGCGAACAACAATTGACTCACTTCCCAAGCTCTCTCATCCCCAACAGACTTCATACTTGCCCCTCTTTCCAGGACTCTTGCATTTACCTCCTTTACAACCCCATCCATAAACAAATTAAACAACCATGGAGACATCACACACCCCTGCCGCAAACCTACATTCACTGAGAACCAATCACTTTCCTCTCTTCCTACACGTACACATGCCTTACATCCTCGATAAAAACTTTTCACTGCTTCTAACAACTTGCCTCCCACACCATATATTCTTAATACCTTCCACAGAGCATCTCTATCTTGGACCTTTTGTGGAACCAGTGATTTTGCATATCTGAGCCAGATAATAAAGCTTTTCCTGCACTTTAATCGTATACCAAGGCAATGAAAAGGAACGTTAAAAAAACTGGGTTACCTGTGGATGAAACCAATGTCAATTTTTTTCCCAAGTAACCCTTGCCATGATAGATTATTTTGAATGAATTGCCCTTCTAGCTGTCTGGCAATGAAATTTATGTATGTTATTCCTTGACACTTTATTCATGTATATATTTGTATGTATGGATTTGTATGTAGCATTTATGGATCTGGAGAAGGCATATGATAGAGTTGATAGAGATGCTCTGTGGAAGGTATTAAGAATATATGGTGTGGGAGGCAAGTTGTTAGAAGCAGTGAAAAGTTTTTATCGAGGATGTAAGGCATGTGTACGTGTAGGAAGAGAGGAAAGTGATTGGTTCTCAGTGAATGTAGGTTTGCGGCAGGGGTGTGTGATGTCTCCATGGTTGTTTAATTTGTTTATGGATGGGGTTGTTAGGGAGGTAAATGCAAGAGTCTTGGAAAGAGGGGTAAGTATGAAGTCTGTTGGGGATGAGAGAGCTTGGGAAGTGAGTCAGTTGTTGTTCGCTGATGATACAGCGCTGGTGGCGGATTCATGTGAGAAACTGCAGAAGCTGGTGACGGAGTTTGGTAAAGTGTGTGGAAGAAGAAAGTTAAGAGTAAATGTGAATAAGAGCAAGGTTATTAGGTACAGTAGGGTTGAGGGTCAAGTCAATTGGGAGGTGAGTTTGAATGGAGAAAAACTGGAGGAAGTGAAGTGTTTTAGATATCTGGGAGTGGATCTGTCAGCGGATGGAACCATGGAAGCGGAAGTGGATCATAGGGTGGGGGAGGGGGCAAAAATTTTGGGAGCCTTGAAAAATGTGTGGAAGTCGAGAACATTATCCCGGAAAGCAAAAATGGGTATGTTTGAAGGAATAGTGGTTCCAACAATGTTGTATGGTTGCGAGGCGTGGGCTATGGATAGAGTTGTGCACAGGAGGATGGATGTGCTGGAAATGAGATGTTTGAGGACAATGTGTGGTGTGAGGTGGTTTGATCGAGTAAGTAACGTAAGGGTAAGAGAGATGTGTGGAAATAAAAAGAGCGTGGTTGAGAGAGCAGAAGAGGGTGTTTTGAAATGGTTTGGGCACATGGAGAGAATGAGTGAGGAAAGATTGACCAAGAGGATATATGTGTCGGAGGTGGAGGGAACGAGAAGAGGGAGACCAAATTGGAGGTGGAAAGATGGAGTGAAAAAGATTTTGTGTGATCGGGGCCTGAACATGCAGGAGGGTGAAAGGAGGGCAAGGAATAGAGTGAATTGGAGCGATGTGGTATACAGGGGTTGACGTGCTGTCAGTGGATTGAATCAAGGCATGTGAAGCGTCTGGGGTAAACCATGGAAAGCTGTGTAGGTATGTATATTTGCGTGTGTGGACGTGTGTATGTACATGTGTATGGGGGGGGGTTGGGCCATTTCTTTCGTCTGTTTCCTTGCGCTACCTCGCAAACGCGGGAGACAGCGACAAAGTATAAAAAAAAAAAAAAAAAAAAAAAAAAAAAAAAAAAAAAAAAACTTTAAACAATGACATAGGTGAAAAATATATAAATTGATTATTGGACCAGAGATCTGTGCATCTGACATAGTTTAAAGCCATTCATACAGGATCATCTTTAGCTGCGATCTTCAGTCCCCAGGATCCCCTTGCACATGAGTGGGGGACCACCAAATCAAGAGGTACTGTGGTGACATGTCATCCTTGACGAAAGTAAAAAATGGAGTAAGTGTACAGCATTTTCAGCGTGGAAGCTGCGTCTTGTACATGCAGGAATTGCAATATTTCTAACGGAAACATTGGTAGAGTCTAGAACACATATAAGATGTAATCATTTTCACATCTGAGGAGTTTATTTCAGGTGGACATAAGCCTGGGTTAGAAACATTCCCTATTAAGCCATTAATTTGTAAATAATCTATGTTTTGTCAAATTGCATTTCTGGGGGAGGGAGGAAGGTTTCTAGAAGTACAGTTTATCAAAATGCATAGTAAGTGAGAGCAGAATTGGGTTTAATTAACATTGCAATAATATCTTTCCTGTTCAATTCTACCATAAAAAAATTAAAGCACAGAGGGAAAAAGTAAACATGGCAGATAAAATTGTCTGGTTACTGTATGCATTTCCACAGTGAAATATTATAGCTTCCCAGTCACTTAAAACCTAGATTATAAAAAACTATTTCTGGATGGCAGACAATATGAAGTGGTTTTCACAATTCATTTATACAACAGAATGATGACATCTAATCAGTCTTTTTCTCTTAAAAATAGCCTTTGATGCAAAATACAAACTGTCATTGCCATCATTCAAAGTGGACAACTAAAGCTTTATCCAACATGTTACCAGCTTCCCTGGACAAAAGAAAAATTGCCTGGACAAAAGAAAAATTGCCCACTTTCTCTTCCTAACACAAATATGTACTTCTCACCATCATTCACCTTTTGAATTTACCTCCAAGAATTTAGTGGTAAAACTTGTTATGGTTAGGACAGTTCCAAGTGTGATACATAGTGAATGAAAAGCAATTTTGTCATTCACATCTCTATAAAGATATGTAAATTAACTGATAGGCATGTAAGAGAGACTTGTGGATGTTAATGTGCTGAGAGGGGAAGCTGGAGGGATGTCTAATCACTATCTTGTGGAAGCAAAGGTGAAGATTTGTAGAGTTTTCCAAGGGAGAGAATGCTGGGGAGAAGAGAGTTAGTGAGGGAGCTTGGAAAGGTGAAGCATGTGAGGAAGTACCAGGAGTGATTGAGAGTAGAATGGCAAAAGGCAAGAGCAAATGATGTGAGGGGAGTGGGGGAGGAATGGGATGTATTTAGGGAAGCAGTGATGGTTTGCGCAAAAGATGCATGTGGCACGAGAAACGTGGGCAGATTAGAAAGGGTGGAGTGGTGGGATGAATGAAGAAGTAAAGTTGTTAGTGAAAGAGAAGAGAGACATTTAGATGATTCTTGGAGGGAAGTAGTGCCAATGATGGAGATGTATAAAAGAAACAGGCAGGAGGTCAAGAGAAAGGTGCAAGAGATCAAAAAGAGGGCAAATGAGAGTTGGGGTGAGAGTATCATTAAATTTCGGGGAAAATAAAGATATTTTGGAAGGAGGTAAATAACGTGTGTAAGACAAGAGAACAAACAAGAACATCGGTGAAGGGGCAAATGGGGAGGTAATAAGTAGTTTTTAAGTGAGGAGATGAAACAAGTATTCTGAAGGTTTGTTGAATGTGTTTGATAAGAGTGGCAAATATAGGGTGTTTTGGTCATGGAGGTGTGCGAAGTGGTACAGGGGCTGAAAAAGAGGGCAAATGAGAGATAGAATGAGTGTTGTCTGTAAACATCTGGGCAAAGTTTTGTAAAGATTTAATAATTCATGAAAACAAAGCAAATGGGAACTTCAGCAAAGGGGCCAATAAAGTGGTGACAGGTAGTGACAAGGTGAAGAGAGATTGAGTATTTTGAAGGACTTTTGAATGTTTGATGATAGGGTGGCAGATGTAGGGAGTTTAGGTCAGGGAGGTATGTGAAGTGATCCAGCCATGAAAAAGTTTGGTGAAAAAAGAAGAGAAAGTGAAAGCCTTACTAACATCCGGCCATGGAAAAGTTTGTTGAAAAAAGAAGAGAAAGTGAAAGCCTTACATATGATGAAACATGGCAAGGTAGTGTAAGTGATGATATTGCATATGAATTTCTTAAGACGGGACAATGGTTGTAGATTGTTTAGTTAGGATTTCCAATGTACATATGGATCATGGAGAGGTCCCCGAGGATTAGCCGAATGCGTGTGCAGTGCCACTATGTAAAGGCATGGGGGACAAAAGTAGAGTTTTCAAAATACAGAGGTACAAGAGGTTTGTTAAGTGTACGTGGTAAGCTGTAAGGGAAAGTGGTGACATATGGCAAAGGTAGGTACAGAAAAGTAGACTGGGGAAGAGCAACATGGTTTCCTAAGTGGTAGAGGATCTATGGATCAAGTGTTTGCATTAAAGACTGTGAAAACCAAATATGTGTGTATGTGGCATTTATGGATCTGGATAAAGAATTTGATAAATACTTTGTCTAGGAGGAAAGCTGCTAGAAGCAATTATAAGTTTTTATGATGGATGTAAGGCATGTGTGTGTGGGTAGGTAGGAAGGAAAGTGGCTCCAGGTGAAGGTTTGTTTATGGCATGGGTCTGTGATGTCACCACGGCTGAAGTGATTTCATGGTGAAGTGATAGGTAGGTAAATACAAAAGTCCTGAATAGAGGGGGCAAGTATGTATTCTGTAAGTGGTGAGGGCCTAAGAAGAGAATCAGTTTGCCGATGACACAGCAGTAATGGCAGATTATTTAATTGAAACTGCATAAGTTGGTGACAGAGTTGGTACTGTGTGTGAAATGAGGGAGTTAGGAGAAAATGTCAACAATAGCAAGGGTATTAGGTCTAGCAGGGTAGAGGGACAGGTTTGCTTGAGTGCAAGCATGAATTGAGAAAATTTGAATTGTTTTAGTTACCTCAGGGTGGTTGATAAAAATTCAGCAGTCTATTGCTGCCATGAAAAGTGTGTGCATAGTGCACAGGAGTACGTGCATATGTAAGCATATTGCACAAGCATATGGGCATATGTGCATACATGCATACAAGTGCATGCATGATATGTGCCCTTGCATACGTGCATGCATGACATGTGCCCTTGTATACGTGCATGCTTACCTGCATGTGTGCCTGTGCATGCATACCTGCATGCGTGCCGTGCTTGCATACCTGCATGCGTGCCTGTGCGTGCATGTATGCATGCATGTGTATGTGTGCGTGTGCATGCATACATGCTTGCGTATGTGTGCATACATGCATGCATATTTGCACGCATACATACATGCACACATGTGCACGTGCATGCATACATGCACGCATATGTGCACGTGTGCATGCATGTGCACATGCATACATACATGCATGCGTATGTGTGCATGCATGCATATGTGCATGTGTGGGAGAGGAGAGAAGGGGCAAGAAACAAGAGCTGTAACTTCTTGTACCAAAGAGCAACAATTACAGCACTATACTTTGACTGTCTTTATCCCTTGCTACTTTTAAATTAATTAGACATTTTACTATATACAGTGCACTAATACATCCACTACGATCTATGCTACAATACACATGCAGTATTAATGAAATTAACAAAACATGCACAATATCACATCTAAATTGATAAACTTTAGTAGTCAGTCAAGTCAGTCCGTCAAACAGCTGTTTGTTTCCGAGTTACACACACACTACCAGGCACCAAATATCCTCAGAAGCACATATACCAAAAGAGGAAAATATCTAATTACCTCTATGAAGAAGATGCCAAGCGGGGAGTTGTCATCCTCTTTGAAGGCTCAAGCTGGGGAGTCTAAATGTGTGTGAATGTAATCAAGATGAGAAGAGAGGAAGGATGGTGGATTTGAGCAAAGAAACCCAGATGCTCTGGCTGAGTGAAACAAAGCTCAAGGTAAAGAGGAAGAATGGTTTGGAAATGTCATTGCAGTAAATTCATGGGTTGGCGATTGGACAAAATCTAAGGCAGTAGCAGCATTACTCCTAAGGGAGTTGTGGAACTGCTTGAAAGAATAAGAAATTGTTCTAGAATGATGTGAATAAAAATGATAGCAATAGGGTTGATTATTATTGCTCATGCACCTGGCAACAAGAGTTTGGAAGTGCATGTTAAAGAAAATAATCAAATGTGAATAAAAGCAAGTTTATTAGGTTTGACAGAGTTGAGAGACAGGTTAGCGGGGCTGGGAATTTAAGTGAAGAAAAACTGAAGGTGAAGACTGAATATGGCAGCAAATAGAAACGTGGAAATGAAGTGAATTATAAGGTGGGTGAGGGTGTGAAGGTTCTGGAAGTGTTGAAGAATGTGTGGAGAGAGAGATCATCATCTAGGAGGGCAAAAATGATTGTTTGAAGGAATATTAGTTCCAGCAATGTTATATGGATGAGAGTCATGTCCTTTAGATAAGTTTGTGTAGAGTGGTGGATGTTATGGAAATGAAATGCTTCGTGAGCACAAATGTGGTGCGAGGTGGTTTGATCGAGCAAGTAATGAAAGGGTAAGAGAACCTTGATGAAAAGTGGTTGAGAAAGCTGAAGAGGGTGGGCTAACATGGTTTGAATGTATGGAGAGAATGAGTGAAGAAAGGTTGACAATGAGGATATATGGGCCAGAGGTGTATGGAACAAGGAGAGTGGGGATACCAAGTCAAAGAGATGGAAGGATGAAGTGAAAAGATTTTGAACAATCAAGGCCTGTTCATTCAAGAGAGTTAAACTTGTGTACAGGACAGAGCGAATTGGAACTATGTGGTATACTGGGGTCAACCTGCTGTCATTGGATTGAACCATGGCATGACTGAGCAAGAAATGAAAGGGTAAGAAAACCGTGATAAAAAGTGTGGTTGAGAGAGCTGAAGAGGGTGTGCTAAAATGGTTTGGATATATGGAGAGAATGAGAGAAAAAGTTGACGAGGATATACGGGCCAGAGGTGGATGGAACAAGAACGGGGAGACCAAGCTGGAGATGGAAGGATGGAGTGAAAAGATTTTGAGCAATCAAGGCCTGAACATTCATGAGGGTTAAACATGTATACAAGATAGAGTGAACTGGAACTATGTAGTTTACTGGGGTCAACCTGCTGTCAATGGATTGAACCGGGGCATGACTTAGCAAGTAATGAAATGGTAAGAGAACAGTGATAAAAAGTGGTTTAGAGAGCTGAAGATGGTATGCTAAAATGGTTTGGATATATGGAGAGATTGAGTGAGGAAAGGTTGACAACAAGGATATATGGGACAGAGGTGGATGGAATAAGGAGAATGGGGGGACCAAGCTGGAGATGGAAGGATGGAGTGAAAAGATTTTGGGCAATCAAGGCCTGAACATTTATGAGTTAAACGTGTGTACAAGATAGAGTGAACTGGAACCATGTAATTTACTAGGGTCAACCTGCTGTCAATGGATTAAACCAGGGCATGTGCAGCAACCGGGGTAAACCACGAAAAGGTCTGTAGGGCCTGGTTGTGGACAAGAACTTGTTGTTTCAGTGTATTACACTGATTGCAAAAGCATGGATGCAAGTGGAAGTGGCCTTTCTTCATCTGTTCCTGATGCTACCTCTTTGATGTGGGAAAAGGCAATCAAGGATAAAAAAAAAAAAAAAGTTTGTAATTTCAATTGGGCAGCCCTTGTGACTCCATCTGTCCTGCTCCATTAAGATGAAAGTGAATGCTCTCGTATTTACTGAGGGCATATGATAGGGTGGACAGAGATGCATTGTGGAAGGTTTCAAGAGTATATGGTGAGGGAGGGAAGCTGCTAGAAGCAGTGAAAAGTTTTTACCAAAGATGTAAGGCATGTGTACAAGCAGGAAGAGAGGAAAGTAATTGGTGCCCAGTGAATGTCAGTTTGTGGTAGGGGTGCGTGATGTCTCCATGGTTGTTTAATTTGATTATGGAAGAGGTGGTTAAGGAGGTGAATGCACGAGTTTTGGAGAGAGGGGCAAGTATGTAGTCTGTTCGAGATGAGAGGGCATGGGAAGCGAGTCAGTTGTTGTTCGTTGATGATATAGTGCTGGTGGCTGATTCAGGTGAGAAACTGCAGAAATTGGTGACTGAGTATGGTAAAGTGTGTGAAATAAGAAAGTTGAGAGTAAACGTGAATAAGAGCAAGGTTATTAGGTTCAGTAAGGTTGAGGGACAAGTTAACTGGGAGGTAAATTTGGATGGAGAATAACGAGTAATTTAAGTGTTTTAGATATCTGGGAGCGTACTTAGCAGCAAATGGAACCATGGAAGCAGAAGTGATTCACAGGGTAGGGGAGGGAGCAAAGGTTCTGGGAGCTTTGAAAAATGTGTGGAAGGTGAGAACGTTATCCTGGAAGAGCAAAATTGGGTATGTTTGAAGAAATAGTTCCAAATTGTTATATGGTTGCAAGGTGTGGGATATAGATAAGGTTGTGCAGAGGAGGGTGGATGTTGAAATAAAATGTTTGAGGACAATATGTGGTGTGAGGTGGTTTGATCGAGTAAGTAATGAAAGGGTAAGAGAGATGTGTGGTAATAAAAAGTGTGTGGTTGAGAGAGCAGAAGAGGGTGTGTTGAAATGATTTGGACACATGAAGAGAATGAGTGAGGAAAGATTGACAAAGAGGATATGTGTGTTAAGAGGTGGAGGGAAGGAGAAGCAGGAGACCAAACTGAAGGTGGAAAGATGGAGTGAGAGATTTTGAGCGATCGGGGCCTGAACATACAGGAGTGAAAAGCATGCAAGAAATAGAAAGAATTGGAACAATGTGGTATACTGAGGTGGATGTGCTGTCAATGGATTGAACCAAAGCATGTGAAGCATTTGGGGTAAACCATGGAAAGGTCTGTGTGGCCTGGATGTGGAAAGGGAGCTGTGGTTTCAGTGCATCACACATGACAGCTAGAGAGTGTGAATGAATGTAGCCTTTTTTGTCTGTTCCTGGAGGTGCCTCACTGCAGGGGGGGGGGGGGGGGCTAATTCGTGTATGGTGATGTGGTGTCAGGAAATGGATGAAGGTGGCAAGTATGGATATGTACATGTGTACATATGTATATATCTGTGTACTCATAGGAATATCTGTTTATGTATACGTGGAAATGTATATGTATGTGCGGGCATTTCTGTTTATGCATGTGTATGTGAGTGGGTTGGGCCATTCCTTGTCCGTTTCCTTGCGCTACCTCGCTAATGCAGGAGACAGTGACAAAGTAAAATAAATATATTTACTGAAGTACATAATCTCATGCCTTCAAAGCCATTTCTACTGAATGTCTTATGTTCAATAGACACACTCAAATTTTCCCATTAACATTGGTCTCCCTTAAAACAATTTTCAATATAAATGAACTAGTTACAAAAACTCGTATTTGTTATATCCATAGCAGTTCCAACAATGCCAGAAGAAAATTTTTTTGCATATTGCTTCTGCACCACACAGTGTACCTGAAAGTCAATAATGGATATTAATTTCTACAGCTGAGCAACAGACAGCTAATCAAATATTCCATAACTAAATTTTCAAAAATTAAAAGTCTTTAACATATAGACAAGATAATTTTATGATCTTTATGTGCAAGAAAATGCTCACTCCAAGTTCTGTAAAGCATGTTTTAACATAAGCCATGCTGGACCATATCTATGAAATTCTTCATTGCATTTACAATTATGATTTAAGAATTTTCTTTTAATGAACTTCCATGCAAGTAAAAATTTTTATTCCTGCTGGACTCATTCACCACAAAATCAAGTATTTGGAGGACTGGTAAATATCTAGACTTGCAGTTATATACAAGCATACTTTTTTATTTCTATTCATTCATTTTGCTTTGTCGCTGTCTCCCGCGTTTGCGAGGTAGCGCAAGGAAACAGACGAAAGAAATGGCCCAACCCACCCACATACACATGTATATACATACAAGTCAACACACACAAATATACATACCTATACATCTCAACGTACACATATGTATACACACACAGGCATATACATATATACACATGTACATAATTCATACTGTCTGCCTTTATTTACTCCCATCGCCAACTCGCAACACATGGAATAACATCCCCCTCCCCCCTCATGTGTGCAAGGTAGCGCTAAGACAACAAAGGCCCCATTCGTTCACACTCAGTCTTTAGCTGTCATGTAATAATGCACCAAAACCACAGCTCCCTTTCCACATCCAGGCCCCACACAACTTTCCATGGTTTACCCCAGACGCTTCACATGCCCTGAATCAATCCATTGACAGCACGTCGACCCCGGTATACCACATTGATCCAATTCACTCTATTCCTTGCACGCCTTTCACCCTCCTGCATGTTCAGGCCCCAATCACTCAAAATCTTTTTCACTCCATCTTTCCACCTCCAATTTGGTCTCCCACTTCTCGTTCCCTCCACCTCCAACATATATATCCTCTTGGTCAATCTTTCCTCACTCATTCTCTCCATGTGCCCAAACCATTTCAAAACACCCTCTTCTGCTCTCTCAACCACGCTCTTTTTATTTCCACACATCTCTCTTACCCTTACATTACTTACTCGATCGAACCACCTCACACCACATATTGTCCTCAAACATCTCATTTCCAGCACATCCACCCTCCTGCGTGCAACTCTAACCATAGCCCATGCCTCGCAACCATACAACATTGCTGGAACCACTATTAATTCAAACATACCCATTTTTGCTTTTCGAGATAATGTTCTCGACTTCCAGACATTCTTCAAGGCTCCCAGGATTTTCGCCCCCTCCCCCACCCTATGATTCACTTCCGCTTCCATGGTTCCATCCGCTGCCAGATCCACTCACAGATATCTAAAACACTTTACTTCCTCCAGTTTTTCTCCATTCAAACTTACCTCCCAATTGACTTGACCCTCAACCCTACTGTACCTAATAACCTTGCTCTTATTCACATTTACTCTTAACTTTCTTCTTTCACACACTTTACCAAACTCAGTCACCAGCTTCTGCAGTTTCTCACATGAATCAGCCACCAGCGCTGTATCATCAGCAAACAACAACTGACTCACTTCCCAAGCTCTCTCATCCACAACAGACTTCATACTTGCCCTCTTTCCAAAACTCTTGCATTTACCTCCCTAACAACCCCATCCATAAACAAATTAAACAACCACGGAGACATCACACACCCCTGCCGCAAACCTACATTCACTGAGAACCAATCACTTTCCTCTCTTCCTACACGTACACATGCCCCACATCCTCGATAAAAACTTTTCACTGCTTCTAACAACTTGCCTCCAACACCATATATTCTTAGTACCTTCCACATAGCATCTCTATCAACTCTATCATATGCCTTCTCCAGATCCATAAATGCTACATACAAATCCATTTGCTTTTCTAAGTATTTCTCACATTCTTCAAAGCAAACACCTGATCCACACATCCTCTACCACTTCTGAAACCACACTGCTCTTCCCCAATCTGATGCTCTGTACATGTCTTCACCCTCTCAATCAATACCCTCCCATATAATTTACCAGGAATACTCAACAAACTTATACCTCTGTAATTTGAGCACTCACTCTTATCCCCTTTGCCTTTGTACAATGGCACTATGCGAGCATTCCGCCAATCCTCAGGCACCTCACCATGAATCATACATACTTCTATTATCAATTAAGTTCTAGAGTCTACAAATACCATGTAAAGTACGTTCAAACATAAGCCCAGCTGGACCAAATCTATGAATGTCTCTTCAGTGCATTTACAACTATGATTCAAAAATTATCTTCAAATGAACTTCCATGCAAGTAAAAATTTTATTCCTCCTAGACTCGTTATATAAGAATGATTCATCCCTAAATCCTCAAGTTTTTGGAAGACTGGTAAATAAACTAAACATGCACTGTTATATACAAACATACTTCTATTATCAAAGAAGTTCTGTCGAGTCTGCAGTGGTCACGTGTTCCTTGCTGCTGCTGCTTCATATCATGCACCAAGGCCATTCCACACTCATCCAGAAGACAGCTGGAAAAGAAGTCTACAATAACAGAACTCAGTAAAACTAAGCAAGTGCAAGAAGCACTGCTACTGAGTTACAACTCGTGTACAATACTGCACCTATCATTTGTTGCCTATATAATATGTACTCCACCCAGTGCTGTTATTCTTACATTAACATGTACACCACCATGAGCTTGCTACATCATCATCTCTTACCTAATCGCCATATATTTTCATTGTTTTAGATGCTAAAAGCTACCAAAACTAAGCCCTCTCAAATATAATAAAAATCAATCAGTCTGACATTGACAAGTGCACACATACAGAAAACTCAGCCCCAGTGGTACAAACACTAAAAAAACAAAATCAAGAGTTCATACTTATCTAATTGCCCAGATTGTGGTTTTTCCAAATCTATAAGCCTCACCTATGTGTGGACTGCAGAGATTTTGTCCATAAACATACAATCTCTCCTTGTCACATACAACACTTAGCTCACACAACTCATTCTTTGCAACTCTATTTTTCTGCGGTAAGTGCTTTGAGTTAGCCCTGCCTTTAGGCAAAATAGTAGGATCAATAGATATTAGTAATCATTATGAACATATATAGTAGTAGGAGAATTAGCTGGGAGCATGAGACAGAAGCAGTAGATTGGAAAATTAAGCAGGAATATCAAGTAGACATTAAGCAGTAGTAGTTGGCAGGAACATTAAGCAGGAGCCTCAGAAAACACTGAACTAGAGTTTCCCTCTACCAATGGCCAGTTAAGGGTGATAAAACAAATGCTAAGCAGCAGCACTGGATTCCCCAGTTATGAAGTTGAACTATGAATGGTGGTACCTAGCTGTTTATGCTGTAACATAAATAGTCCAACAATGTGTTAAGTTCTTTTAAATATATATTTTCATTCTTTTTCATTATCCTTTGTCGCTGTCTCCCACATTAGCGAGGTAGCACAAGGAAACCGACGTAAGAATGGCCCAACCCACCCACATACACATGTATATACATACACGTCCACACACACACACATGCATACCTATACATCTCAACGTATACATATATATACACACACAGACATACATATATATACACATGTACACAATTCATACTGTCTGCCCTTATTCATTCCCATCGCCACCCCGCCACACATGAAATAACAACCCCCTCTCCCCTCATGTGCACGAGGTAGCACCAAGAAAAGACAACAAAAGGCCACATTCGATCACACTCAGTCTCTAGCTGTCAAGTATAATGCACAGAAACTACAGCTCCCTTTCCACATCCTGGCCCCACAGAACTTTCCATGGTTTACCCCAGACGCTTCACATGCCCTGGTTCAATCCATTGACAGCACATCCACCCCGGTATACATCATTCCAATTCACTATTCCTTGCACTATTCCTTTCACCCTCCTGCATGTTCAGGCCCTGATCACTCAAAATCTTTTTCACTCCATCTTTCCACCTCCAATTTGGTCTCCCACTTCTCCTCGTTCCCTCAACCTCTGACACATATATCCTCTTTGTCAATCTTTCCTCACTCATTCTCTCCATGTGACCAAACCATTTCAAAACACCCTCTTCTGCTCTCTTAACCACACTTTTTATTACCACACATCTCGCTTACCCTTTCATTACTTACTTGATCAAACCACAAAATTTCACAAAACACAATTTCACAAAAGTATGATGTATAATCAAATCTAAATACTTGCCAACATCCTAAAATTTCTTCAAAAAAGTTACAAGTGAGAAATACCATACGACTGAGTGTCAAACAGCTAAGGCAAGAGTAAATGAAGCTAGGGGAGTGAGAGAATTGGGAGGTATCTAAGGGAACAGCGTTGGCATGTGCGAGCACAAGGTGGGAGACAGATAGGTGAGAAAGGGTAACAGTGGCGAGATGAAGTAAAGTTGCGAGTGAAAGTGAAAAGGGAGGTATAGGGGAAACACAAGGAAGGAGTCCAAATTATTGAAGGATATATCAGAGAGAGGTCAAAAGGTGAAAGGGTTGCAGATAAATGAGGGCTGGGATGAGCATGCATTGGTAAAGTTCAGGGTGAAGAAGAGTTTTTGGAAGCTCAAATGGTATGAGGAAAACAAGAAAACAAATGAACTTTAGTGAAGGGGAAAAGGAAGTGGGGACAGGTAGTGATGAGGCGAGTAGATGGAACGAGTATTTTGAAATATGGTCAAATGTGGTCGATGAAAGGGTGGCTTATATAAGGAGTTCAGGTCAAGGAGATATGCAATGTGTGAGAGTCATGGAAAAGAGCTTGGTGAAACTAGCAGGCAAAATCCTTGCATATGATGAAATGTGGCAAATCATATGGAGAGTATGGTACTGCAGTTGAATTTCTTACAGGGGTTGACTGTTGTAATTTGGTTACTTAGTATTTTCAATGTATGTATGGATCATAGGGAAGACCTCAGGATTGGTGGAATGCATGTATAATGCCACTGTAAAAAATAATACCACATACATATGGTATTCTCCCCTATCCCTAGGGATAGGGGAGAAAGAAGACTTCCCACGCATTCCTCATGTCATAGAAGGCGACTAAAGGGGACCGGAGTGGGGGGGGCTAGAAACCCTCCCCTCCTTGTATTTTAACTTTCTAAAAGGGGAAACAGAAGAAGGAGTCACGCGGGGAGTGCTCATCCTCCTCGAAGGCTCAGATTGGGGTGTCTAAATGTGTGTGGATGTAACCAAGATGAGAAAAAAAGGAGAGATAGGTAGTATGTTTGAGGAAAGGAACCTGGATGTTTTGGCTCTGAGTGAAACGAAGCTCAAGGGAAAAGGGGAAGAGTGGTTTGGGAATGTCGTGGGAGTAAAGTCAGGGGTTTGTGAGAGGACAAGAGCAAGGGATGGAGTAGCTCTACTCCTGAAACAGGAGTGGTGGGAGTATGTAATAGAGTGTAAGAAAGTAAATTCAAGATTGATATGGGTAAAACAAAGTGGATGGAGAGAGATGGGTGATTATTGGTGCCTATGCACCTCTGCATGAGAAGGAAGATCATGAGAGGCAAGTGTTTTGGGAGCAGCTGAATGAGTGTGTTAGTAGTTTTGATGCACGAGACCGGGTTATAGTGATGGGCGATTTGAATGCAAAAGTGAGTAATGTGGCAGTTGAGGGAATAATTGGTATACATGGGGTGTTCAGTGTTGTAAATGGTGAAGAGCTTGTAGATTTGTGTGCTGAAAATGGACTGGTGATTGAGAATACCTGGTTTAAAAAGAGATATACATAAGTATACATATGTAAGTAGGAGAGATGGCCAGAGAGCGTTATTGGATTACGTGTTAATTGTTAAGCGCACAAAAGAGACTTTTGGATGTTAGTGTGCTGAGAGGTGCAACTGGAGGGATGTCCGATCATCATCTTGTGGAGGCAAAGGTGAAGATTCGTAAAGGTGTTCAGAAAAGTAGAGAGAATGTTGGGGTGAAGAGAGTGGCGAGAGTAAGTGAGCTTGGGAAGGAGACTTGTGTGAGGAAGTACCAGGAGAGACTGAGTACAGAATGGAAAAAGGTGAGAATAAAGGAGGTAAGGGTAGTGGGGGAGGAATGGGATGTATTTAGGGAAGCAGTGATGGCTTGCGCAAAAGTAGCTTCTGGCATGAGAAGCGTGGGAGGTGGGCAGATTACAAAGGGTAGCGAGTGGTGGGATGAAGAAGTAAGATTATTAGTGAAAGAGAAGAGAGAGGCATAAGGATGATTTTTGCAGAGAAAAAATACAGATGAGTGGGAGATGTATAAAAGAAAAGGCAGGAGGTCAAGAGAAAGGTGCAAGAGGTGAAAAAGAGGGCAAATGAGAGTTGGGGTGAGAGAGCATCATTAAATTTTAGGGAGAATAAAAAGATATTTTGGAAGGAGGTAAATAAAGTGCATAAGACAAGGGAGCAAATGGGAACTTCAGTGAAGGGGGGATAATGGGCAGGTGATAAGTAGTCATGATGTGAGAAAGAGATGGAGTGAGTATTTTGAAGGTTTGTTGAATGTGTTTGATGATAGAGTGGCAGATATAGGGTGTTTTGGTCGAGGTGGTGTGCAAAGTGAGAAGGTTAGGGAAAATGATTTGGTGAACAGAGAAGAGGTAGTTAAAACTTGGCAGAAAATGAAAGCCGGCAAGGCAGCGGGTTTGGATGGTATTGCATTGGAATTTATTAAAAAGGGGTGACTGTATTGTTGACTGGCTGGTAAGGTTATTTAATGTATGTATGAGTCATAGTGAGGTGCCTGAGGATTGGAGGAATGCTTGCATAGTGCCATTGTACAAAGGCAAAGGGGACAAAGGCGAGTGCTCAAATTACAGAGGTATAAGTTTGTTGAGTATTCCTGGGAAATTATATGGGAGGGTATTGATTGAGAGGGTGAAGGCATGTACAGAGCATCAGATTGGGGAAGAGCAGTGTGGTTTCAGAAGCGGTAGAGGATGTGTGGATCAGGTGTTTGCTTTGAAGAATGTACGTGAGAAATACTTAGAAAAGCAAATGGATTTGTATGTAGCATTTATAGATCTGAAGACCGCATATGATAGAGTTGATAGAGATGCTCTTTAGAAGGTATTAAGAATACGTGGTGTGTGAGGCAAGTTGTTAGAAGCAGTGAAAAGTTTTCATCGAGGATGTAAGGCATGTGGACATGTAGGAAAAGAGGAAAGTGATTGGCTCTCAGTGAATGTAGGTTTGCAGCAGGGGTGTGTGATGTCTCCATGGTTGTTTAATTTGTATATGGATGGGGTTGTTAGGGAGGTAAATGCAAGAGTTTTGGAAAGGGGTGTAAGGATGCAGTCTGATGTGGATGAGAGAGCTTTTTAATAAAATGAGTGTGGTTGAGAGAGCAGAAGAGGGTGTTTTGAAAAGTTTTGGTCACATGGAGAGAATGAGTGAGGAGAGATTGACAAAGAGGATATATGTCAGAGGTGGAGGGAACGAGGAGAAGTGGGAGACCAAATTGGAGGTGGAAGGATGGAGTGAAAAAGATTTTGAGTGATCGGGGCCTGAACATGCAGGAGGGTGAAAGGCGTGCAAGGAATAGTGTGTATTGGAACGATGTGGTATACCGGGGTCGACGTGCTGTCAATGGAGTGAACCAGGGCATGTGAAGCGTCTGGGGTAAACCATAGAAAGTTCTGTGGGGCCTGGATGTGGAAAGGGAGCTGTGGTTTCAGTGCATTATTACATGACAGCTAGAGACAGTGTGAACGAATGTGGCCTTTATTATCTTTTCCTAGCGCTACCTCGACACATGAGGGGGAGGGGGTTGTTATTTCATGTGTGGCGGGGTGGCGATGGGAATTAATAAGGGCAGACAGTATGAATTATGTACATGTGTATATATGTATATGTCTGTGTGTGTATATATATGTATACGTTGAGATGTATAGGTATGTATATTTGCGTGTGTGGACGTGTATGTATATACATGTGTATGTGGGTGGGTTGGGCCATTCTTTCGTCTGTTTCCTTGTGCTACCTCGCTAACGCGGGAGACGGCAACAAAGCAAAATAAAAAATAATATATACAAAAGCAAGGGGACAAAGGTTGAGTTTTCAAAATTCAGAGGTACAAGGGGTTTGTCAATTGTACCTGGCAATTTGTATGGGAGTGGTGATTGAGAGGGTGAAGGCAAGTACAGAGCAGCAGAGGAAGGAGGAACAATTTGATTTCATAAGAGGCAGTGGATGAATGGATCTGGTGTTTGCTTTAAAGGATGTGTGTGTGCAAGAAACAATCGGAGAAATGAGAATTTGTATATGGCATTTATGGATCTGGGGTAAGAATATGATGGGGCTAATAGAGATGCCTTGCATAAGTTCTGACAAAAATATAGTCTAGGAGAAAAGTTGATGTAAGAAGTGAAAAGTTTTAATGAAGGTTGTAAGGAATGTGTACGAGTAGGGAGAGAGGAAAGAGTTGTTCCAGTTGAAGGATGGTCTATGGCAAGGGTCTATAATGTTATGTAATGTTATCATGGCTGTTAAATTCCCCTATGGATGAAGTAGTGAGGGAGGTATATGCTAGGGTCTTTGAGAGAAGGGCATATATGCAGTCTGTAGCAGGGGAGGACCTGGGAAGAAAGTCATATGCTTGCTGATGACAAAGCACTAGCAGCAGACTGCAATTTGAAACTGCTAGTTGTTGACAGAGATCAGATTTGTTTGTTAAAAGAGAAAGGCGAGAGTAAATGTGAATAAAAGTAAGGTTATTAGGTTTAGCTGAGTAAGGGGGAGACTGTTGGGATGTGAATTTGAATGGAGCAAATTTGGAGTGAAATATCTTAGATACCTGGGAGTGGACATGGTAACAAATGGAACCATGGAAACAAGTCATAGGGCAAGTGATTAAGGTAAGTGATGAGGTGAAGGTTCTGGGAGCACTGAAAAATGTATGGAAAAAAATGTATGTGAAGGCAAAAATAGGCATGTCTAAAGGTACAGCAGCCCAGTGATGCTATATGAATGCAAGGCATGGGCTATTGATAAGGATGTGTGGAAATGAAACGTGAGGAAAATACATGATGCTATAAGGTTTGGTTTGATCAAGTAATAAAAGTATCAGAAGAGTGGTTACAAGAAAAGTATGGTTTTAAGAGGGTGTATTGAAATGGTTTGGACAGAAAAAATGAGTTTTGAGAGAATGACAGGATGTGTGTAGGAATTGTTGGGGACAAGGACAAGAGAAAGATCAAACGAGATGGAAAGATGGGGTGAGAAAGATTTTGAGTGGTCAAGGCCTGAACATCCGGGAGGATGAAAGGTGTGCATTGAAGTGTGAATTGGAATATGGAATACACTCAGTCTCTAGCTGTCATGTGTAATGCACCGAAACCCCAGTTCCCTTTCCACATCCAGGCCCCACAAAACTTTCCATGATTTACCCCAGATGCTTCACATGCCCCAATTCAATCCACTGACAGCACGTTGACCCCAGTATACCACATCGTTCCAATTCACACTATTCCTTGCATGCCTTTCACCCTCCTGTATGTTTAGGCCCCAGATGCTCAAAATCTTTTTCACTTCATCCTTCCACCTCCAATTTGGTCTCCCACTTCTCATTCCCTCCACCTCTGACACATATATCCTCTGTCAATCTTTCTTCACTCATTCTCTCCATGTGACTAAACCATTTCATTTCAATACACCCTCTTCTCTCTCAACCACACTTTTTATTACCACACACCTCTCTTACTCTTTCATTACTTACTCCATCAAACCACCTTACACCACCTCTCCAAGGTACAAGTTATTAAAAAAATATATGGTGGTATGGTATAAGAGAACTTACTTCAGAGCAGCCATTCCTGTCAATTATACACAACAGCAGGGATTTCCATTTTCTTGAACGATGCCTCCTCATTGCAGCACACAATAGGCCTGTAAAAAATAATCAATGAGAGGTTGACAGAATATGCATGTCTGAAGTGGAGGGGACAAAAAGGGAGATGGAAATATGGATAAAAACAGATTTTGAGCGATCAGGGCCTGAATATGCAGGAGGGTGAAAGGTGTGCACAGAACAGTAACTTGTAATATGGGTTGACGTGCAGTTAAGAGACTGAATCAGAATGTGAAGCTGCTGAAGGAAACCTTGGAAAGATCTGTGGGGCCTGGCTTTGGGTAGGGGGCTGCAGTTTGGGTGCATTCTATGCAAAAGCTAAAGAATATACATGTATGAAAGTGAATGCTGCCTTTCTTAGTTTGTTCCTGATGCTGACTCACTAACATGGATACAGCAAACATTAAAAAACCTGATAGTTTATTTCTTGTTGTACTCCCTAAATCTAATAACACATACTGACCATTCAAAATGAACAGTCATGTACACTAGATACATCAAGCGAATCTACCAATATTCAGAATTAACAAATGCTCTGGTACATAACTTCAATCCTGTCAATTCAAAAACTTCCATTACTAGTATATGCTTTCATGATTATACTACAACTATGCCCACCAGATCTTCAAATCTTATTTGCTGCTGATCAGAAAAATATAAAACCATTCCTCTCCAAGTTTTTTTTTCATCATTATACTTTGTTGCTGTCTCCCGCATTAGCGAGGTAGCGCAAGGAAACAGACGAAAGAATGGCTCAACCCATCCACATACACATGTATATACATAAACGCCCACACACGCACATATACATACCTACACATTTCAACGTATACATACACAAACATACATATATACAAATGTACATACTCATACATGTTGCCTTCATCCATTCCCGCTGCCACCCCGCCACACTTGAAATGGCATCACCCTCCCCCCGCGTGCGCGAGATAGCGCTAGGAAAAGACAACAAAGGCCACATTTGTTCACACTCAGTCTCTAGCTGTCATGTGTAATGCACCGAAACCACAGTTCCCTTTCCACATCCAGGCCCCACAAAACTTTCCATGGTTTACCCCAGACGCTTCACATGCCCTGGTTCAATCCTGGTGACAGTACATCGACCCCAGTATACCACATTGTTCCAATTCACTATTCCTTGCATGCCTTTCACCCTCCTGTATGTTCAGGCCCCGATCGCTCAAAATCTTTTTCTCTCCATCCTTCCACCTCCAATTTGGTCTCCCACTTCTTGTTCCCTTCATCTCTGACACATATCCTCTTTGTCAATCTTTCCTCACTCATTCTCTCCATGTGACCAAACCATTTCAATGCACCCTCTTCTGCTCTCTCAACCACACTTTGTATTACCAACATCTCTCTTACCCTTTCATTACTTGATCAAACCACCTCACACCACCTCTCCAAGGTACAAGTAATTATCAGGAAAATATATGATGGTATGGTATAAGAGAACTTACTTCAGAGCAGCCATTCCAGTTAATCATATACAACAGCAGGGATTTCAGCTTTCTTGAACGATGCCTTCTCACTACATCACACAATAGGCCTGTGAATAATAATGAGAGGCTAACAGAGGTTATGTCTCTGAAGTGGAGGGGACAAGAAGGGAGATGGAAGGATGGGTTAAAAACGATTTTGAAAGATCAGGGCCTGAATATGCACAAGGGTGAAAAGTGTGCGCCGAACAGTAATTTGTAATATGGGTTGACGTGCAGTTAATGGTTTGTGGGGCCAGGATTTGATAGGGATCTCTGGTTTTGGCATATTTCATGCAACAGATAAAGAGTGGATGAGAATGAAGGCAACCTTTCTTCATCTGTTCCTGGTGCCACTTCACTAACATGGGAAATGGCAAATATAAAAAGCAACTTATTTTCTTGTAGTGCCTAAAGTTATCTAATAACACAGATACTGACCATTCAAAAGGAATGGTCATATATACATGAGATACCTCGTGAATCTTATCAGATTTCAGAATTACAACAAATGCTCTAGTACGTAACTTCTATTGTCATTTCAGTTAAGATGAAAGCTGCAAATTTCCACGTTTTCATGGTTATCATAATACACCTATGCCTATCTTAAAATTTTATTGTGCTGACCAGAATGATTACAAAAGAACAATCCCTCTCCAAGGTATACATAATTATTTGGTAAATAAATGACAGTATGGTACATTAGTACTTACTTAACAGCAGCCATTTCTGTTGATTATATACAACTGACTTGTGACCCTCAATGTTGACACCACATCATACAATAGGCCTGGAAAAAATAAAAATCCAGAAACAGATACTGTTGGAAAAAAAAACTGCAAGTGTGTGTGTGTGTGTGGTGGGGAAGATGCAAAGAGCTGCAGCTGCTTAAGCAATAACTGTTGCAATAATTGCAGTCTACTACTGTATCTTTATCCCTTGCAACTTCCTCTTGAATTAATAATCAGATATGCTACTATATACAGTGCATTACTACATTCACTACAATATACACTAAAATATGCATGCAATATTAGTAAAGTTAAGAGTAGTAAACAGTAATACATAAACAATACCAGATGTAAAACAATAAGACAAAGCTGTCAGTCAAGTCAGTCACTATGTCAAATAGGGTCTTATTGTCAAAAAATCACCAGACACTGAAACATCCTCATGAGCACATGTATCAGGAACACTAGGAGAGGATATCTTCTAATGACCTCGATGATGGTTTGGAAGATCAAGTGGATGACCCTTGGGACTGCATTTGTCCCTCTGCTCCTGCAAAATGAAAGTGAATGGTCTCGTATTAAAAAACAATGCCATTTGTTAAATGCAGACATTCCCAATATTGCTAACTGTAAGCAGTCCCCATTAAATTCAAACGATTTTCATAATTCTCAATATAATTATCAATTAAGTTACTACAAAACCAAAAATACTGACATCTGTTATATTCATAGGTGCAAAAGAAAAAAACTGGGTACACTTCCTAAAATCTACATAGGATAAGCAGATTGTTTCTAACATGTTCTCTCTTGTGCATATGCTGGAAACTACATCTTCAGCAGCTCTGTATGCCAAACCACAAGCACCCTACATTAGTCAAGTATACAATAAATTAACTATCATCTCTCTAACAGGAATATGGGTGATGACATACCACACATCCATAAATCATTCAAATTACTGTATCTTAAGACATACTCATCCTCGCCCTCCCAGATAGTAAAATCTTTTCCCACATATTCCTCGACGCTCCATTATCATAAACCAGGACCCCTTTCTCTTAAGTGGCTCCAGCAGCTTCATGGCTGCACTATTTCCAGTAGCACTGAAATAATGGGACTCTTTGGAGTAACAACTTCATCACTGAGAATGAAATCCTTTTGTCAACAGACTATTTAGCCTTGCCAGATGAGTTCACTTGACAATGACAGTCAGGGAATAACTAATGGTTTAAGAGAACAGCAAGCAACACAATTATTTCAACTACTATGTAAGAATAGGTAAACATTCCAATCAGTGATATTCTAAAAGGGTATTACTTTAACAATTGATTATGCCCACATTTCAATATAATGCTTAACTGCCTTACTTAATCACAGAATAAAATTGTGCCTCAGATCATGCTCCAGAGGTATCAAATTCTTAAAACATTACCTTGAGACAAGAGAAAGTAGCTTAACATTCAAAGCTAGAAAGTCATGAAGAGCTTAAGTGGTAAATTACCAAATTTCCTTGATACTCTACATGCCACAATCCAACACAGGTTTCAATGGATCAAAAGAGACTCACTTCAGGAAAATGAATCAGTGGTCAAAAATAATGGAAGATTACATCATCTCTATATGTCTGGTAATTCCTAGAAATCTATACATAGTAAAATTTCATAAAATCCACGTCCAGGCTAAAGTTTTTTCCTTCATACACTGGAATCTAAAAATCTTAGAAACATGAAAAATCAAATTACATAGTAAAACTGGCTATTACTCTTATCAGAATGGTACAGGTAATGCACAACACCATAACTGTCATCAAACCATTTTTTTAATAACCTAATGGACAAGGTTTCTAAATTAATGCCAACAACTGACTCATTATTACAGAATGTCTTCAAAATGTAGGATAAATACTTGAAAACCAACATTACTTGGTCAAATACATATGTAGCAACATATACCCTCTAATATACTAGTTACAGCAAAAGACTATCTTATGAAAATTAATAGTAATGAGAGCGGTTTCTTGGTTTGGATGTCTAACATGTTTATTAAGGCATTACAGTTTCACACTCTCCTTACCTAATACAGGTAAATCTTCAAAACTGTCCTCACTTTATCAATAACTAGTTTAGCTGTTCTATGAAACTGGACAACTAAAATAGCTACATTATTTCTTATTTGTATAACACAGTTTTTCACCTGATGCAATAATGGGAAGTAAAATTATCATTAAAAGGGAGAACTAAAAGATTTTTGGTATCAATGGAAGGTTTGGGCTCAACTCTATAAAAGCATTTCTTTGCTAACTTAAGGGACTTATCAATGAAAATCTAGGGTACTTTAACTCAAATCCAATAGAATATATCTTCTAAAACTGATCATCAATATACTCTGGACTGCATATATATATATATATATATATATATATATATATATATATATATATATATATATATATATAATATTTTTTTTTGTGGCTGTCTCCCGCGTTTGCGAGGTAGCGCAAGGAAACAGACGAAAGAAATGGCCCAACCCACCCCCATACACATGTATATACATACACGTCCACACACGCAAATATACATACCTACACAGCTTTCCATGGTTTACCCCAGACGCTTCACATGCCCTGATTCAATCCACTGACAGCACGTCAACCCCGGTATACCACATCGCTTCAATTCACTCTATTCCTTGCCCTCCTTTCACCCTCCTGCATATTCAGGCCCCGATCACACAAAATCTTTTTCACTCCATCTTTCCACCTCCAATTTGGTCTCCCACTTCTCGTTCCCTCCACCTCCGACACATGTATCCTCTTGGTCAATCTTTCCTCACTCATTCTCTCCATGTGCCCAAACCATTTCAAAACACCCTCTTCTGCTCTCTCAATCACGCTCTTTTTATTTCCACACATCTCTCTTACCCTTACGTTACTTACTCGATCAAACCACCTCATACCACACATTGTCCTCAAACATCTCATTTCCAGCACATCCATCCTCCTGCGCACAACTCTATCCATAGCCCACGCCTCGCAACCATACAAAATTGTTGGAACCACTATTCCTTCAAACATACCCATTTTTGCTTTCCGAGATAATGTTCTCGACTTCCATACATTCTTCAAGGCTCCCAGGATTTTCGCCCCCTCCCCCACCCTATGATCCGCTTCCGCTTCCATGGTTCCATCCGCTGCCAGATCCACTCCCAGATATCTAAAACACTTTACTTCCTCCAGTTTTTCTCCATTCAAACTTACCTTCCAATTGACTTGACCCTCAACTCTACTGTATATATATATATATATATATATATATATATATATATATATATATATATATATATATATAGCATGTTCTGCATGGAACCGCTGGTAATAGGAGTTTAATTTCACTGACTCCCTACACCAACAATACAAAATGAAGGCCAAGAGAAGGGAAGTACTTACCCTGCCCGGAGCTGATGGTCAAAGAAGTTGCAATTGGTAAGGGCTTGTTCTTGAAGCCTCGAATGCTGTAGATTCGAAGCTGCGTCGAACACAAACATTCAATTGAATATTGATTTTTTTCATGCCTTTCTCATCATTTCGCGAACAAACTCAATAAAATCTCTTCGAATATTAAGACACAAAGAATATATATAAATATAATAAGCACTTTCATCACATAATTATAAAATAAATCGATAATTCATGAGTTCAGTGGGGTGAAGCAATTTGGGTCGTTTTAACAGGCCATACAGAGCGGTTCGGTTGTTTCAACGTTAACCGTATATTTGTTGCAGATATAGATATACTTATATTTTGGTTTGAAAAACTAAAACTATAATTTTTACTTTAAATTATCATGACAATAATTATCAAAATATGCATGTTAAAAGTAATGATTCACGAAATAAGTGTCCATTTGGTATTTTTACAAGATTTAAAATATGATGTTAAGGACCACGACAGCAGCGTTATCTCGCTATGATTAGTACCAATAAAATGTGTCCAAGAAAATAAGTAAATGAATAACAAGGATTGTGGTTGTTCGGGCCTCCCCCCCCCCCCCCCCTTTTCCCGGGCAGAGCTGCATTCATTCCCAGATAACAATAATTTTACCCGAATATATATATTATAGGCAATCTTTATATTTCTTGACACAAAACAACTATTTAAACAATTGGAATATGACACTGACTAATCTAAAGTAACAGGCGCAACATTTCTTTGGTCTAGAGGCATTTGCGAAAGTTCCTCAACAGGAAATTTCGAACGCTATTATAATACTGTGGAACATACTATCTAACTAGGAAGTCCAGTTAGTTTCAGGTTATCTTGACATGATACAGAGTTTACATTGTTTATGAAGCCATGTGAGCGAACTACAGAAACAAATTATACTGTTAATGGAGAGGTGCTGCAAGTTTAAATTAATTCCTCGCTTATTACGTCCTGGCTCCTATTTCACGGCACAATTCTCTGATGTATGCCTTATACAGGAAAAATACTAACAAACTAGTATGTGTTTAAGAAAATAGTATGTCCAAATCAGCTTCCATGTGTGTTCAATGGACACAAAAGTAATGAATTTTCCACTGATTAAGATTCTTATATTTATGATACTCAAATATCAGAGAAGAATGAAGATATTTCACAAAGTAGATATTTCCAACAAATTTTCGTCTGGTTCTCATATTTTTCCTTTCTCGTTATTTCCCTAACATCGGTGCTCATCTAAACAAAATGCTACTGTTTTGTCTTTCCCATATCAAAATCAAGCTAGTTCTATGTATAATGTAACATTTTGTCCCTCATTTATATCTCTCCTTTTATATCTGCATGTATTCCTCATATCGGATTTCCTTCTGCTTGTTCTTCAGTAATTTATACTTTGCAATACTGGTTATAGCAGTTCTCTTGTCTTACGCGCCTTGTTTACTTACTTCCAAAACATCATTTTACTCTCCCTAAAATTTAATGATACTCTCTAACCCCAATTCTCATTTGCCCTCTTTTTCACCTCTTGCACCTTCCTCTTGACCTCTTTCTTTTATACATCTCCCACTCATTTGCATTATTTCCCTGCAAAAATCGTCCAAATGCCCCTCTCTTCTCTTTACACAATCTTATGTCTTCATCCCACCACTACTGCCCCTTCTAATCTGCCCACCTCCCACCTTTCATATGCCACAGGCATTTCTTGTGCAAGCCATCACTGCTTCCCTAAATACATCCCATTCCTCTCCCACTCCCCTTATTTCATCTGCTCTCACCCTTTCCATTGTGCACTCAATCTCTCTTTGTACTTCCTCACACAAGTCTCCTTTCCAAGTTCACTTACTCTCACCGCTCTCTTCACCCCAACATTTTCTCTTCTTTTCTGAAAACCTGTACATATCTTCACCTTCGCCTCCACAAGATAATGATCATACATCCCTCCAGTTGCATCTCTCAGCACATTAACGTCCAAAAGTCTCTCCTTCACGCTCCTATCGATTAACAAGTAATCCAATAACACTCTCTGGCCATCTCTCCTACTTCCATACTTATACTTATGTATATCTCTTTTTAAACCAGGTATTTCCAATCACTAGTCCTTTTTCAGCACACAAATCTACAAGCTCTTCACCATTTCTAATTATAACATTGAACACCCCATGCACACCAATTATACCCTCAACTGCTACATTACTCACCTTTGCATTCAAATCACCCATCATTATAACCTGGCCTCGTGCATCAAAGCTGCTAACACACCTACTCAGCTGCTCCCAAAACACTTGCCTCAAGATCTTTCTTCTCATGACCAGGTGCATAGGCACCAATAATCACCCATCTCTCTCCAATCACTTTCAGTTTTACCCATATCAATCTAGAGTTTACTTTCTTGCACTCTATCACATACTCCCACAACTCCTGCCTCAGGAGTAGTGCTACACCTTCCTTTGCTCTTCTTGAGCTTCATTACACCCAGAGCCAAAACATCCAGGTTCCTTTCCTCAAACATACTACCTATCTCTCTTTTTTCTCATCTTGGTTACATTCACACACATTTAGACACCCCAATCTGAGCCTTCCAGGAGGATGAGCACTCCCCGCATGACTCCTTCTGTTTCCCTTTTTAGAAAGTTATAATACAAGGAGGGAAGGGTTTCTAGCCCCCACTCCCATCCCCTTTATTTGCCTTCTAGAACACGTTGGAAATCGATGGGAAGTATTCTTTCTCCCCTGTCCCCAGGGATATATATTTATATATATCCCTGGGAATGAGAGAGCTTGGGAAGTGAGTCAGTTGTTGTTCGCTGATGATACAGCGCTGGTGGCTGATTCATGTGAGAAACTGCAGAAGCTGGTGACTGAGTTTGGTAAAGTGTGTGAAAGAAGAAAGTTAAGAGTAAATGTGAATAAGAGCAAGGTTATTAGGTACAGTAGGGTTGAGGGTCAAGTCAATTGGGAGGTAAGTTTGAAAGGAGAAAAACTGGAGGAAGTAAAGTGTTTTAGATATCTGGGAGTGGATCTGGCAGCGGATGGAACCATGGAAGCGGAAGTGGATCATAGGGTGGGGGAGGGGGCGAAAATTCTGGGAGCCTTGAAGAATGTGTGGAAGTCGAGAACATTATCTCGGAAAGCAAAAATGGGTATGTTTGAAGGAATAGTGGTTACAACAATGTTGTATGGTTGCGAGGCGTGGGCTATGGATAGAGTTGTGCGCAGGAGGATGGATGTGCTGGAAATGAGATGTTTGAGGACAATGTGTGGTGTGAGGTGGTTTGATCGAGTAAGTAACGTAAGGGTAAGAGAGATGTGTGGAAATAAAAAGAGCGTGGTTGAGAGAGCAGAAGAGGGTGTTTTGAAATGGTTTGGGCACATGGAGAGAATGAGTGAGGAAAGATTGACCAAGAGGGTATATGTGTCGGAGGTGGAGGGAACGAGGAGAAGTGGGAGACCAAATTGGAGGTGGAAAGATGGAGTGAAAAAGATTTTGTGTGATCGGGGCCTGAACATGCAGGAGGGTGAAAGGAGGGCAAGGAATAGAGTGAATTGGATCGATGTGGTATACCGGGGTTGACGTGCTGTCAGTGGATTGAATCAGGGCATGTGAAGCATCTGGGGTAAACCATGGAAAGCTGTGTAGGTATGTATATTTGCGTGTGTGGACGTATGTATATACATGTGTATGGGGGTGGGTTGGGCCATTTCTTTCGTCTGTTTCCTTGCGCTACCTCGCACACGCGGGAGACAGCGGAAAAAAAAAAAAAAATTTATATATTTATTTTGCTTTGGTGCTGTCTCCTGTGTTAGTGAGGTAGCACAAGGAAACAGACGAAAGAATGGCCCAACCCACCCACATACACATGTATATACATACACATCCACACACGCAAATATACATACCTATACATCTCAATGTATACATACATATACACACACAGATATATATATATATACACATGAACATAATTCATACTGTCTGCCTTTATTCATTCCCATCGCCACCCTGCTACACATGAAAAAAAAATCCTCCCCCAGCATGTGCGCGAGGTAGCGCTAGGAAAAGACAACAAAGGCCACATTTGTTCACACTCAGTCTCTAGCTGTCATGTAATAATGCACCAAAACCACAGTTCCCTTTCCACATCCAGGCCCCACAAAACTTTCCATGGTTTACCCCAGACGCTTCACATGCCCTGGTTCAATCCATTGACAGCACGTCGACCCCAGTATACCCCATCGTTCCAATTCACTCTATTCCTTGCACGCCTTTCACCCTCCTGCATGTTCAAGCCCTGATCACTCAAAATCTTTTTCACTCCATCTTTCCACCTCCAATTTGGTCTCCCACTTCTCCTCGTTCCCTCCACCTCTGATATGTATATCCTCTTGGTCAATCTTTCCTCACTCATTCTCTCCATGTGACCAAACCATTTCAAAACACCCTCTTCTGCTCTCTCAAACACAGTCTTTATATTACCACACATCTCTCTTACCCTATTATTACTTACTTGATCAAACCACCTCACACCACATATTGTCCTCAAACATCTCATTTCCAGGACATCCACCCTCCTCCGCACAACTCTAGCCCACGCCTTGCAACCATATAACATTGTTGGAACCACTATTCCTTTAAACATACCCGTTTTTGCTTTCCGAGATAACATTCTCGACTTCCACACATTCTTCAACACTCCCAGAACTTTCGCCCCCTCCCCCACCCTATGATTCACTTCCGCTTCCATGGTTCCATCTGCTGCCAAATCCACTCCCAGATATCTAAAACACTTCACTTCCTCCAGTTTTTCTCCATTCAAACTTACCTCCTGATTGACTTGTCCCTCAACCCTACTGTACCTAATAACCTTACTCTTATTCACATTTACTCTCAGCTTTCTTCTTTCACATACTTTACCAAACTCAGTCACCAGCTTTTGCACTTTCTCACAGGAATCAGCCACCAGCGCTGTATCATCAGCGAACAACTGACTCACTTCCCAAGCTCTCTCATCCACAACAGACTGCATACTTACACCCCTCTTTCCAAACTCTTGCATTCACCTCCCTAACAACCCCATCCATAAACAAATTAAACAAACATGGAGACATCAAACACCCCAGCCACAAACCTAAATTCACTAAGAACCAATCACTTTCCTCTCTTCCTACACGTACACATGCCTTACATCCTCAGTAAAAACTTTTCACTGTTTCTAACAACATGCCTCCCACACCATATATTCTTAATACATTCCACAGAGCATCTCTATCAACTCTATCATATGCCTTCTCCAGATCCATAAATGCTACATACAAATCCATTTGCTTTTCTATGTGTTTCTCACTTACATTCTTCAAAGCAAACACCTGATCCACACATCCTCTACAACTTCTGAAACCACACTGCTCTTCCCCAATCTGATGCTCTGTACAAGCCTTCACCCTCTCAATACCCTCCCATATAATTTCACAGGAATACTCAACAAGCTTATACCTCTGTAATTTGAGCACTCACTTTTATCCCCTTTGCCTTTGTACAATGGCATGATGCAAGCATTCCACCAATCCTCAGGCACCTCATCATGAGTCATACATACATTAAATAACCTTACCAACCTGTCAACAATACAGTCACCCACTTTTTTAATAAATTCCACTGCAATACCATCCAAACCCGCTGCCTTGCCGGTTTTCATCTTCCGCAAAGCTTTTACTACCTCTTCTCTGTTTACCAAATCATTTTCCCTAACCCTCTCACTTTGCACGACACCTCGACCAAAACACCCTATATCTGCCACTCTATCATCAAACACAATCAACAAACCTTCAAAATACTCACTCCATCTCCTTCTCACATCACCACTACTTGTTATCACCTCCCCATTACCCCCCTTCACTGATGTTCCCATTTGTTCCCTTGTCTCACGCACTTTATTTACCTCCTTCCAAAACATCTTTTTATTCTCCCCAAAATTTAATCATACTTTCTCACCCCAACTCTCATTTGCCCTCTTATTCACCTCTTGCACCTTTCTCTTGACCTCCTGTCTCTTTCTTTTATACATCTCCCAATCATTTGCATTATTTCCCTGTAAAAATTGTCCAAACGCCTCTCTCTTCTCTTTCACTAATCATCTTACTTCTTCATCCCACCACTCACTACCCTTTCTAATCTGCCTACCTCCCACGCTTTTCATGCCACAAGCATCTTTTGCGCAAGCCATCACTGCTTCCCTAAATACATCCCATTCCTCCCCCACTCCCCTTACGTCCTTTGTTCTCACCTTTTTCCATTCTGTACTCAGTCTCTCCTGGTACTTCCTCACACAAGTCTCCTTCCCAAGCTCACTTACTCTCACCACTCTCTTCACCCCAACATTCTCTCTTCTTTTCTGAAAACCTCTACAAATCTTCACCTTCGCCTCCATAAGGTAATGATCAGACATCCCTCCAGTTGCACCTCTCAGCACATTAACATCCAAAGGTATCATCTATTATACATTGTCGCTGTCTCCCTTGTTAGCGATGTAGCACAAGGAAACAGATGAAAGAATGGCCTAACCCACCCACATACACATGTATATACATACAGACCCACACACGCACATATACATACCTATACATTTCAATGTATACATACATATACATATACATGCATGTACATATTCATACTTGCTGCCTTTATTCATTCCAGTCGTCATCCTGCCACACATGAAATAGCATTCCTTCCTCCCCCCTGCTAGGTAGCACTAGGAAAGACAAAAGACCACATTCGTTCACACTCAGTCTCTAGCTGTCATGTATAATGCACCGAAATCACAGCTCCCTTTCCACATCCAGGCCCCACAGAACTTTCCATGGTTTACCCCAGATGCTTCACTTGCCCTGGTTCAATCCATTGACAGCACGTCGACCCCGGTATACCACACCGTTTCAATTCACTCTTTTCCTTGCACGCCTTTCACCCTCTTGTATGTTCAGGCCCCAATTGCTCAAAATCTTTTTCATTCCATCCTTCCACCTGCAATTTGGTTTCCCACTTCTCCTCGTTCCCTCCACCTCTAACACATATATCCTATTTGTCAATCTTTCCTCACTCATTCTCTCCATGCGACCAAACCATTTCAATACACCCTCTTCTGCTCTCTCAAAAACACTCTTTTTATTATCACACATCACTCTTACCCTTTCATTACTTACCAATCAAACCACCTCACACCACATATTGTCCTCAAACATTTCATTTCCAGCACATCCACCCTCCTCCGCACAACCCTATCCATAGCCCAAGCCTCACAACCACGTAACATTGTTGGAACCACTTTTCCTTCAAACATATCCATTTTTGCTCTCTGAGATAACGCTCTCGTATTCCACATATTCTTCAACGTTCCAAAAAACTTTGCCCCCTCCCCTACCCTGTGACTCACTTCTGCTTCCATGGTTCCATCCATTGCTAAGTCCACTCCCAGATATCTAAAACACCTCACTTTCTCCATTTTTTCTCCATTCAAACTTATCTCCCATTTAACTTCTCTCAACCCTACTGAGCCTAATGACCTTGCTCTTATTCACATTTACTTGCAACTTTCTTCTTTCACACATTTCTGCAGTTTCTCACCCGAATCAGCCACCAGCACTGTCCCATCAGCGAACAACATCTGACTCACTTCCCAAGCCCTCTCATCCACACCATTCTGCATACTTTCCCCTCTATCCAAAACTCTTGCATTCACCTCCCTAACGACCCCATCCATAAATAAATTAAACAACTCTGGAGACATCATGCACCCCTGCGGAAAAGCGACAATCCCTCAGAACCAATGACTTTCCTCTCTTCCTATTAGGAACTCACACACATGCCTTACATCCTTGGTAAAAACTTTTCACTGCTTCTAGCAACTTACCTCCCACACCAAATACTCTTAAAACATTCCACAAGGCATCTCTATCCACCCTATCACATGCCTTATCCAGATCCATAAATGCTACTTACAATTCCACCTGTTTTTCTAAGTATTTCTCACAAACATTCTTCATAGCAAACACCTGATCCACACATCCTCTACCACTTCTGAAACTACACTGCTCTTCCCTAATCTGATGCTCTGTACATGCCTTTGCCCTTTCAATCAATACCCTCCAATATAATCATTGTGGTATATCTTTAATTTCTTTTTTACTTATATGATTATCAATTCATGGGCAAGACAGCAACCTTCTGAAGAGAACTGTGGAGAAAATACTGTATTTGAAAAATACATGTTTTATCAGTTATAGTCTGAATGTTTTGAAACTATCATTATTGGCCATGTTCAGAAGGATGTAAGACTTTGTATAATTTACCTAGTTTTTCCAATAATTTTCTGAATTCGAAGTTATCAATTTAGGCTTTAAGTAAGAACATACTGATGGAAAATGTGTACAAAAGGTATATGAAAAGTAGAATCTACCATATCATTTTAACAATTATTTTATTTATTTATTCATATTTATTTATCTATTTTGCTTTGTCGCTGTCTCCCGCGTTTGCGAGGTAGCGCAACCTTAACAATTATATAATGAACAATTTGAACTGAAGGAGTGCAAGGGACACAAGCTGACTTGGAAAAGAAGTAAAAACACGTGCATGTTACTTTGAATTCAAATTCTAGAAATCTTCAAATGTTGGAAGTTTTACCTAGGCTAAGAAAAACAATACCATATTATTCTCCAAACAAGCAAAAGCACATCAAGAGAAAATTCACTGAAACTGCACAAAAAGGTCCACACTATAGATGAGATAAAAATTCTTTAGCCAGAAAAATGTTTAAGAAAGGAATAGTTTATTGCATGTAATATATGCCAATACCTGTGCAACAGACAAAATTAGTAAAATTTCATAAAGTGGACATGCATTTTCTATATCTAATCTAAAAACCTACCTTTTTGATATCAAATAACTTGCAAATGGAAATATCATGGGGAAGAGGGAAAATAAAGGGTTAGATAATAAACAAGTAATATTTATTTGTCACTGTCTCCCGCAAATGGGGAGGTGATAACAAGTAGTGGTGATGTGAGAAGGAGATGGAGTGAGTATTTTGAAGGTTTGTTGAATGTGTTTGATGATAGAGTGGCAGATATAGGGTGTTTTGGTCGAGGTGGTGTGCAAAGTGAGAGGGTTAGGGAAAATGATTTGGTAGACAGAGAAGAGGTAGTAAAAGCTTTGCGGAAGATGAAAGCCGGCAAGGCAGCAGGTTTGGATGGTATTGCAGTGGAATTTATTAAAAAAGGGGATGACTGTATTGTTGACTGGTTGGTAAGGTTATTTAATGTATGTATGACTCATCGTGAGGTGCCTGAGGATTGGCGGAATGCGTGCATAGTGCCATTGTACAAAGGCAAAGGGGATAAGAGTGAATGCTCAAATTACAGAGGTATAAGTTTGTTGAGTATTCCTGGTTAAATTATATGGGAGGGTATTGATTGAGAGGGTGAAGGCATGTACAGAGCATCAGATTGGGGAAGAGCAGTGTGGTTTCAGAAGTGGTAGAGGATGTGTGGATCAGGTGTTTGCTTTGAAGAATGTATGTGAGAAATACTTAGAAAAGCAAATGGATTTGTATGTAGCATTTATGGATCTGGAGAAGGCATATGATAGAGTTGATAGAGATGCTCTGTGGAAGGTATTAAGAATATATGGTGTGGGAGGAAAGTTGTTAGAAGCAGTGAAAAGTTTTTATCGAGGATGTAAGGCATGTGTACGTGTAGGAAGAGAGGAAAGTGATTGGTTCTCAGTGAATGTAGGTTTGCGGCAGGGGTGTGTGATGTCTCCATGGTTGTTTAATTTGTTTATGGATGGGGTTGTTAGGAAGGTGAATGCAAGAGTTTTGGAAAGAGGGGCAAGTATGAAGTCTGTTGGGGATGAGAGAGCTTGGCAAGTGAGTCAGTTGTTGTTCGCTGATGATACAGCGCTGGTGGCTGATTCCTGTGAGAAACTGCAGAAGCTGGTGACTGAGTTTGGAAAAGTGTGTGGAAGAAGAAAGTTAAGAGTAAATGTGAATAAGAGCAAGGTTATTAGGTACAGTAGGGTTGAGGGTCAAGTCAATTGGGAGGTGAGTTTGAATGGAGAAAAACTGGAGGAAGTGAAGTGTTTTAGATATCTGGGAGTGGATCTGGCAGCGGATGGAACCATGGAAGCGGAAGTGGATCATAGGGTGGGGGAGGGGGTGAAAATTCTGGGGGCCTTGAAGAATGTGTGGAAGTCGAGAACATTATCTCGGAAAGCAAAAATGGGTATGTTTGAAGGAATAGTGGTTCCAACAATGTTGTATGGTTGCGAGGCGTGGGCTATGGATAGAGTTGTGCGCAGGAGGATGGATGTGCTGGAAATGAGATGTTTGAGGACAATGTGTGGTGTGAGGTGGTTTGATCGAGTAAGTAACGTAAGGGTGAGAGAGATGTGTGGAAATAAAAAGAGCGTGGTTGAGAGAGCAGAAGAGGGTGTTTTGATATGGTTTGGGCACATGGAGAGAATGAGTGAGGAAAGATTGACCAAGAGGATATATGTGTCGGAGGTGGAGGGAACGAGGAGAAGTGGGAGACCAAATTGGAGGTGGAAAGATGGAGTGAAAAAGATTTTGTGTGATCGGGGCCTGAACATGCAGGAGGGTGAAATGAGGGCAAGGAATAGAGTGAATTGGAGCGATGTGGTATACCGGGGTTGACATGCTGTCAGTGGATTGAATCAAGGCATGTGAAGCGCCTGGGGTAAACCATGGAAAGCTGTGTAGGTATGTATATTTGCGTGTGTGGACGTATGTATATACATGTGTATGGGGGGGTTGGGCCATTTCTTTCGTCTGTTTCCTTGCGCTACCTCGCAAACGCGGGAGACAGCGACAAAGTAAAAAAAAAAAAAAAAAAAAAAAAAATATATATATATATATATATATATATATATATATATATATATATACATATATATATACACACACACAGGCATATACATAAATACACATGTACACAATTCATACTGTCTGCTTTTATTCATTCCCATCGCCACCTAGCCACACATGAAATAACAACCCCCTCTCCCCTCATGTGTGTGAGGTAGCACTAGAAAATGACAACAAAGGCCCCATTCGTCCTCACTCAGTCTCTAGCTGTCATGAAATAATGCACCGAAACCACAGCTCCCTTTCCACATCCAGGCCCCACAGAACTTTCCATAGTTTACCCCAGACGCTTCACATGCCCTGGTTCAATCCAATGACAGCACGTCGACCCCGGTATACCACATCGTTCCAATTCACTCTATTCCTTGCACGCTTTTCACCCTCCTGCATGTTCAAGCCCTGATCACTCAAAATCTTTTTCACTCCATCTTTCCACCTCCAATTTGGTCTCCCACTTCTCCTCGTTCCCTCCACCTCTGACACATATATCCTCTTTGTCAATCTTTCCTCACTCATTCTCTCCATGTGACCAAACCATTTCAAAACACCCTCTTCTGTTCTCTCAAACACACTCATTTTATTACCACACATCTCTCTTACCCTATTATTACTTACTCGATCAAACCACCTCACACCACATATTGTCCTCAAACATCTCATTTCCAGCACATCCACCCTCCTCCGCACAACTCTATCCATAGCCCATGCCTCGCAACCATACAACATTGTTGGAACCACTATTCCTTCAAACAGACCCATTTTTGCTTTCCGAGATAATGTTCTCAACTTCCACACATTCTTCAAGGCTCCCAGAATTTTCGCCCCCTCCACCACCCTATGATTCACTTCCGCTTCCATGGTTCCATCCACAGCCAAATCCACTCCCAGATATCTAAAACACTTCACTTCCTCCAGTTTTTCTCCAAACTTACCTCCCAATCGACTTGACCCTCAACCCTACTGTACCTAATAACCTTGCTCTTATTCACATTTACTCTCAACTTTCTTCTTTCACACACTTTACCAAACTCAGTCACCAGCTTCTGCAGTTTCTCACATGAATCAGCCACCAGTGCTGTATCATCAGCGAACAACAACTGACTCACTTCCCAAGCTCTCTCATCCACGACTGACTGCATACTTGCCCCTCTTTCCAAAACTCTTGCATTCACCTCCCTAACAACCCCATCCATAAACAAATTAAACAACCATGGAGACATCACACACCCCTGTCGCAAACCTACATTTACTGAGAACCAATCACTTTCCTCTCTTCCTACACATACACATGCCTTACATCCTCGATAAAAACTTTTCACTGCTTCTAACAACTTGCCTCCCACACCATATATTCTTAATACCTTTCACAGAGCATCTCTATCAACTCTATCATATGCCTTCTCCAGATCCATAAATGCTACATACAAATCCATTTGCTTTTCTAAGTATTTCTCACATACATTCTTCAAAGCAAACACCTGATCCACACATCCTCTACCACTTCTGAAACCACACTGCTCTTCCCCAATCCGATGCTCTGTACATGCCTTCGCCCTCTCAATCAATACCCTCCCATATAATTTACCATGAATACTCAACAAACTTATACCTCTGTAATTTGAGCACTCACTCTTATCCCCTTTGCCTTTGTACAATGGCACTATGCAAGCATTCCACCAATCCTCAGCCACCTCATCATGAGTCATACATACATTAAATAACCTTACCAACCAGTCAACAATACAGTCACCCACTTTTTTAATAAATTCCACTGCAATTCCACCCAAACTCACTGCCTTGCCAGCTTTCATCTTCCGCAATGCTTTTACTACCTCTTCTCTGTTTACCAAATCATTTTTCCTAACCCTCTCACTTTGCACACCACCTCGACCAAAACACCCTATATCTGCCACTCTATCATCAAACACATTCAACAAACCTTCAAAATACTCACTACATCTCACATCACCACTACTTGTTATCAACTCCCCATTAGCCCCCTTCACTGAAGTTCACATTTGTTCCCTTGTCTTACGCACTTTATTTACCTCCTATCATCTCTTGAAAGATTTTTTCAAGACTTTTATTTTTCAGTAAAATTAATCTGGCAATCAGAGCTTTTTAAGGGGAGCATTTACCTGTCTGCCTAAAACTCTGTGATATCCCTTTTGGCAAGGAACAACTCTTTTGTACCTGGATTGAGAAATATATTATACTGGCTTAAACCTGACCATTATATCATAATCTATGATGTGAGGAGGATGATCTCTGCCTTAACTTTTCACAGAAACCATAGGTTGGAGGAAATCAACAGAATTCATTGCATTTATCATTTTTTAAATGTTTTCATCAAATATTACCTTAGTCTAGGCATGGTAGATCTAACCTGCATGTTGTGAGATTCCTCTTTCAGGAGAGATAGTTTCTGGAGTGCTTTAAGTGTTGTCTTCTCACCTGAAAAATTATTTTCAAGCCCTCCACCTTCATGTAGGTATGCACTAAATGCTCATGTGACAAATCAGCAGAAGTGAGAAAAGTATATCTTAAAGTTGATAAAAAATTCTCTTGGCAGTGTCCCATGAGTAGTTTTATGGTTTCTTACCATTAACCCTCTGTCTATCTCAAAAACCTTAGTCTATAGCAAATGGTAACTGCTTTTGGACCGGTGTATGCAGACTAAAAATTCTAAACTATTGGGCAGATAAATCCCTTGACTGAATAAGCTTGCAATGTAATCAATGTGGCTGACAGATATGACAGGTATGCCCAAAAATGAATGAGTTACCACTACCATAGGATAGTGGTTAACAATGGGTGTGGAAGTGAAGCACTAACCCAATGGTTAGAAAAAATGTTAAAGTTCCTAATCCTATTAATATCCAAGAGATATCTCATTGCTTGAAGGACTCTGCCTTGGAGAGAAATGGTTTTTCAAACTTGAAAACCTATATTTCAATAAAGTTTCAAGTAAAAGCTAACATATTCAATGCCATTTTCTTCTTCTCAAGAAATGACAACTTCCCTTGCAACATGGATTAACAATCTAAGATTGCTTACATGACTGTAACTAGGTCAGTCATACACATGCACTGTAAATATTAATGCCTTCCAACCCTGCCTGACTAGGACTGACTGTGTATCTCACTTGGGTTAAGAGTGTTGGACACAAGCACATATGTCATGCTCACTGCAGAAAATTAAAAAATATCTTGTCTCACGTATGCTCAAGTGTTCTAAGCAAAATGGGGGTCAACTAGCAATCTTAAATCACGTGTTCCATAGCTAATACTGACTGGGACATTCACTCTTTCACCAAGAATGCTGTCTTTCATTCTCATGACTGATAACTGTAATATGTTATACAGTGAAAGGTTGTAAGGAAGAGTCATATTTCACAGACCCTCACATTCAGTGTGTTTAATATAACAGAGACGTCCAAATTCTGTCTCAAGCGAAAAACCACATGATTAATATTTGTCAGGTAGTGCTTAGGCCCATATATGGTTCAGAATATTTTAACTGGTTTACTGTGGTCAACCTGTATGTGTTCATTAAATCATGAGTTCCTTAAACGAGCAGCAAGAAACATGAGACTTTCTATGAGGAAAAAAGTGATAAAGAAAAACACCCTCTGGAATTTAACATTTCAAGTTACTGAAAATGGAAAGCAAAGCATTATGACCATGAGATTCAGCACTGACCCTGCCACCATTAAGAAAGATACTAGTGTTAAAAGTTATATGAATAGGTAAACCCAAATGTAGACAGCCTGTCACTGCTGTGTACAAATAATATGAACAGCACAGAGTTACAGATGCAACTGTCAAAGGCATAGCTCGAGATTATCATAAGCCAAAGACGACTTTTCACCCAAGCTGTAACCTCAAGCAGGTGATGTCCAATAACAAAACTGCAAACCACACAAAGTAGTGCACTCAAAACAATACCCAGCTAACTAGCATCCACAAAGACTCAACACCTAAGCAATTAAACAATGAACCTCCCAGTACAGTGCCATCTCAACATGCTCAGCACTTTTCTTTATGCAACGGTACTAAACGCCTATCCAAACCAACAACTTCCAAGAAGAACTGCCGCACACTTCAGTAACCTCTATTCACAGATTCACCCATCCTCAACATATGTGACACTGACAAAACGCATACACTGTGAAATAACTCATCAAGCACTAAACAGCTGTCCTCCCAGTTCAATCTTAAACTCCACCTCACCAGACATATACCCATCATAAGCAACATTTTCCAAACATACGCGTTACTTTTCCCATCTACACTGGTCATCGTCTATCCCAACACCTCAAACACTGTTTCAACATGTCCCTAAGACCCTTTGATGTCTATGATGCATCTACCATGATGTAGATACAAAGCACTTATACTATGTTCCCCAGCACAATCTGCAGACACACACACACATTCATCACTACAATTTATGACCTATGGCCCTACCCAGTGGACATGGCCAGTCTCCTGAGCACTGCACTGGCCAGTATTATGGGTGAGGCTAGACTGTACACTTAGGACACTAGCAGTAGGACAGGTGAGGCTAGTCCAGTAGGACACTTTCCAGTATGAAGGGTGAGGCACTGGTTAGTATGAGATGAGGCCAGACTGGGCAGTTACGACACTGGCCAGTATGACGAGTGAGGCTGCACTGGACACTTAGGATGGGCAGTATGACGATAAGACTAAAGACACTAGTCAATATGTGTGAGGCTTGACTGGACAGTTAGGGTACTGACCAGCATGTGGCGAGGCTTGACTGTAGTTAGGCTGCTGGCCAGTACGACGGGTGAGGCTAGATTGGACACTGGCCAGTATGACAGGTGGGACTATACCAGGTCAAACTGGTCAGTATGACAGATGCGGTTGGACGAAACTGATAGGACACTAGCCAGTATGACGAGTGAGGCCAGATTGGACAGTTAGGCCATTGGCAAGTGTGACGGGTGAGGGTGGACCAGACACTCAAGACACTAACCAGCGTGACAGGGGAGGCTAGACGAGACGGATAAGACATTGGCTAGTATGACAAGTGAGGCTGGATTAGAGACTTCGGACACTGTCCAGTATGATGGGAGTTGCTAGACTAAACAGTTAAGAAACAAGCCAGAATGAAGGTTGATATCTGGCTGGTCTGGACAGTTAGGACACTGGCCAGAATGAAGTTTGAGGTTTGGCTGGTCTGGACAGTTACGTCACTGGCCAGTATAACAGGTAGGGCGGGATTGGACAGTTAGGACACTTGCTAGTATGACGGGTGAGGTTAAGGGGACACTTCGGACTCTAGCCAGTATGACAGGTGGGGTAGGGTTGGACTGGAAAGATAGGACACTGGTCAATATAACAGATGGAGTGGGGCTGGACTCTTAGGACACTAGTACGTATGACAGATAGGTTAGTTTCTTTGCGCCATCCACACTTAACTTTTTTTTCAACATTTGTTCTAAATATTTCAGATCATGTTAACCGAGTTCTGAATATTGGCGCTACGTGTAGAAGGGGAAAGTTTACTCTAAGACACCGCTATGATAAATACATAGCAATAATTCCCGGGACTGCTCATTGCAGCCGGCTGACGTAGTTAGCTGTAAGTGGGTCTTGTCGTTATTACTGTAATGTATGTATTCTTTATTTGTTGCTCTTAATCAACAATGCCTCACCAGCTAGTAACATAAATGTGAAAAAAAATATTGGGAAAAAGGGTGCATTTCATAGCATAATATAAACATTTACCACTCAGTAACATCATTACAGAATTATAATGTAAGTTTCATCACTAATGAGCCGTATTTATGGCGCCATGGTATACAATATGGTAGTATGGCAAGTGCTTATGGATTACTATAGTTCATGTTACAGGCCACGTAAGGCTTTGCATTTTCGTTCATTCTGTCTCTAGTCGGTTGACTATTTTAATTCACAATGTCTTTTTTTCTATTTGATTATAATTAACAATATATCTCTCATATCATCTTATTTCGACGTAGCATTATATGAGAAATATGTCTCTACGTCAATCTGTACTATTACAAAATAATATACTGTATGTGATTTAAAAAATTGCAAATATTGTTAGTTTAGAGCTTTTGAAAATAACTAATATCTAGTAGCCTCACCAAGCATTCTGTCGGTCATTGATTGAGAGACTTTTTTCTGTACTATTAATCAATTTTGGCTCCCTCTTGCAGGGATAAATATAATGGTAGGTAAAATTCGGGACCAAATATTGTGTACAGTATCTTGCTTTTGCAGCCAAAATTCATATAATGCCAACAGCCAGATCCCAATAGTTAGATCCTAAATGCTTCTCTGTGCCATTATGTGAAATAATCTTCTGCGCATGAGAACTTGACACTAAGTAGCATGAATTCAGCAAAAGTTGCATACTTTCATAATACTGGAGTAGCTTTCCCACAATAACACATTATAGATATAATTTTCGAGTGTTTCACTTTCTTGGTTCCCATTCAGCGTCAATGTCAGGCATCACGGCACCATCCCTCTCATTCATACATATTTTCACATCGTCAAACTTCTGCTCCTCCCACGTTGGTATCTGGCTACCTTATCAAAGAAATTTGTAAGACATAACAGCACCATATGTATTCAGATATGTCACGAACAGCTTGTTACCGAAGCAGGCTCTCCATGATGGAGACTGAGTTTTAGTATTAGGAAATAAGCCCCAGCCAACCTCGAGAGACATAGGAGTGCTCCGACAGCTGTATGGTGTACCTACTCGAGGACTTTTGCTGATGAGGCAGTAATAGAAAGTAAGGTTGCGGCAGTGCAGTTAGTACAAGACCTGACAAGAGACATTTTATGAGGGGGGTACTCTCACTCACCCAAAAAACTACCCTACGTAATGGCAACAAACCCTCTAATACAGATCTCTCCATGATAAATAAAAAACTCCAACTTTTCAGCATATGTACAATTCACACTCAGGCTGTTTCATGAGTTACCCATTCCAGTGGACAACAACTTTGGATAAGTGGAGGAGGCTCTTGCCTTCCTTTCAACATTGATCTGGTTTGGTGATGAGAAGCGGAATCAAAAGTCAAACATTCCTTCAACCAATGAACGGCTGTTTACTTCTCATATTTCACTCCGGTTAAGTAGTAATGGAATATACCACGACCACTGACTTTCCTGTCGGTAAAATGCAACTGTACCTGCCATCTGCCATAAAAGCCTTCTTTTCCTTTCACAACCTTACAAGTTCCACAAGGATGATATCAAAATGAGCATTGTCGAAGACCTTCTTTCTATCAAGACGGAAATGTTTGCCATATCATTGGAATAATATAGATATCAAGATGGATGACAGACTTACAAATGATAAAAAGCTAAAGAAGGGGCCATGGAGGACGGAACCACAGACATCCAGAATAAACTAACTTATGACAACATGACCAAGAGACTCACCGGTGTTCCTGGCTGTTTAAGGTCTCCATGGTAACGTTAGTAATGCATGTCTTGGTAACCAGTTCGTCCATCGGCTGGGGAACAAGATCTCCAAAATGATATCTGCCGACAGACTGCCTGTTGAAGAGGGTAAGTTAGAGTTGTTGCTGTAATACTACGTGTGTTTGTGTGCATAAAGATTCTCCAATACAGCATGGCACGGGTAAAAGTTTGTCAATAACAGCCTGTTCTCAAGTGTACCATTACTGGCCCAGATCGGCCCGTGTGAATGCCTTAAAAAACTGTCAGTTGCTACTATAATACTAACTTTCATTGCTGTAAACTGCTTACATCGGATCCGAAGAATTTTTTTTTAGTTTGCTTTAACTGCACACTGTATGGCTTTATAACTGGTTTATAATTTAGTACATAAACAAAATCAAATATTGTTTGTCAGAGAGTGTAAGTGGTACAATGGACTAAACACTTGCCTACACATTATGCGTCCTAAACCGTCAGCGTGGAGGTGAAGGGACTGAGCACTACACATTTTCCAGTACGACTCGACGAGCCCGCTAACGGAAATCGTTGGTTAGGAACCACCGCTATTTTCTTGTTATTGGGGGAACTGGCGCTATTTTCTCGGTTGGGACGAATCATTAACGACAGATATGTTGGTTGACTCTCATGGACTTATAGTGTTTGTTTACTGCTCGTTAGCGGCACAGGTGGGTGTATGTGCTCGGGGTGCCATTACTGGCACAGGACGGCCCATGTGTAACTGTAGTGTAGTGGGTTCTTAGTTAGATGTGTGTGTTGTGCAAAATGTGAAGAATCGTTTTGTTTAAATTCAGTCACGTTGATAATGATTCTGCTCGCCAAGGAGCTCTCTACCATGCACAGTAATCTCTAACACACTATCATCATCATCCGTACGAATTCATCAAAGCTATATTTTGCATTCGTTTTCTGAAACTTTCGGTAGTCTTTTTCATATCATGATATTAAAGATTTAAGAAATCCTCAAAAGAGGAGTCAAAATTAATTATTTAGAGAAAATAACCTCTCCTACATCAAAGCATGGAAAACGGGCAAATATATGATATATATCTATATATTTGTTTGGTATTATAAATTTGAATGCTTTATACTATTAAAGCTTCAGAAAACAATGCTGTAAAATTCATTTAATGAAACTCTAAACGTAAATATTATTCTTATTACCTAGTAAAGCAATTATAGAATTTTGAGAATAAAAAATTAATGCTAAAATTTAACAATGTACATATTGATCTTATGAAAGAGTTACCCACACATAAGATTAGTAGAAAATGGTTATCTATGATCCCTCAGAGTAATCTATGCTAAACTTAAACCCTCTTTCTTACTAAACTCCACTTGAAATAAGAAGGATTAGCCATGAGTGAATAGTCTAATATTTCAAATAGTTGTTAGAAGTGTCTTTAGTCGGTCTACACACAAGCGTGCAAGTGCAAAGGCCCGTCGCCAGGATTCTAAAAAGGCGAGGAGGCTCTTTTTCGTTTACAAAATGAATTTTAGGGTAAATGAACATATACATTATTGTTTATATAAAGCAAAACGCACAAAATACTGTTTCTTAAAGGAAATTTCTAATATAATGGTATTTAAGTATCTGGAAGCTTAGTGGTCTGTTCAAGCTATCGGTGGTACGTATATTTTAGCGAAAATTGAGGACGAACAATATTACTTTTCAAAGATAAAAGGAGGCTTGTTCTAGGAGCCCCTGGCGACGAGCTTGGTGTGTGTGTGTGTGTAAAGATTCGTTAATACTAAGCTTGGCACGAGCTCTTGTCAATGACATCCCGCTCTCGGGTGTGCCATCAATGCCACGACGACCCATGTGCGACTGTGGCGGTGTGGCCTCTTTTAGGTGGATGCGTGTCGAGTGTGTTGTGCTGTGGGCTCGACCTAATCCTGGTATTGTCAACTGCCTCTGTGACAATTGTGTTGACGATTAAAACTTTCCCCACCCATCTATTGAGTATTGTTTATAAATGGTAATAGCCACAGTCCACAGAACTACCTGGACTCGTCAGAGTCGGACTGACAACATACCACCACTATTCTCACATCTTCAATGTTTTTAATACACTAATGATACAAACATTACCATTATATGTATCAATCGTTTTTCTGATACTACATATAGATATCTGGAAATGTTGGGATATGATACTGAGTCTTTACTCAAATGATGCCAATGATAGCTTGGTGAGGATTTTATATTCCTAAACCAAGATGAACTGCAGGGGGAACTCCCTAACACCACTCTCACAACTTCATGAGAGAGAGAGAGAGAGAGAGAGAGAGAGAGAGAGAGAGAGAGAGAGAGAGAGAGAGAGAGAGAGAGAGAGAGAGAGAGATGGTTAAAATGACACAGAAAACATTAACTTCTACAACCACAACTGTAAGGCTTCCGGAGAAGTAAAAGCAGCACCCTCACAATTGTGACAGCAACAGAAGAGAATAATTGCTGCAGCCACAGGACAATCAATTCTGTGTACTTATACAAAGATATAAGCAGCCTTTGACAAAGAGTGGACTAATGGCCTATGATATAGATGACTACAACTAAGCATACCAGAGATCATAGATAGACTACTGTGTTATTTTCTCAACCAACTGACCGCAATCATCAACAATGTGACATCATCCAAATTCTCTCTCTAAAAAAGAAAGGGGGTCGCACAGGGAAGTCCTATCATCAGTACTATTCATAATTTAAACAGCTGACCTTCCCTTCCCAGTCTGTGCTATGAGCATGGCAATACATATACGGTTGAAGTCATGAAATAGTGATCTCGAACAACTCACTCCCAAAACACGTTTAGTACAGTCAGAGGCAACCAGACCAAACATATTCGAAACTGACTGGAAGATGAAATTAAACAGAAACAAATTTACTACAGTGGTAGTAGCAATAATAAAACCCAACGAGAATCATATCAAGTACCTAGTTAGCGCACAAAAAAGCTGCAAAATCCTGAGTCACACATTTACATCACAAAGTTTGATAACAGACCAATCAACAACAGATCCGCACAAGAAAAACCGGCAAGGACCAGTCTGTAGAAATCTGGCAACTTACGAACCGAAAATTACACCTGTTGAAAATCCTGATTATACTTGTAGGAATGGAGAAACACAGACGCTGGTAAAGGCGTGACACGTAAGTTTACCACAAACAAGATACACAAGATAACGCTTCTGCCAACAAAACGTAAGACGCTAGTTCAAACATGAGGGAGACGAGTGTTATAAATTATCAATATTAACATATGTCGGGATAAATGAGACATAAGAATACATAATGTAAACTTCCTCCACTTCCCCCTACTCCACAGGGTAGTCCGAACTGGAAAAGGTTTGATATCTATCCAGGCGTTTCAACCGCTTATGTCTGAGGTTGCCGAGTTTGGGCGATATGAAGTTAAAGAGAGAGAGAGAGAGAGAGAGAGAGAGAGAGAGAGAGAGAGAGAGAGAGAGAGAGAGAGAGAGAGAGAGACTTCATGTTGCCTCTCACACGGGATGCTGTCGTGTGAGGAGGCGGGCAGGTTTAGGATGATAGTGTTGACTAGCAAACTGGCGGTTTCTCCAACATGTCCTACCACTGGGGAGCTTGATGTGGTAGTTCCAGTGGCGGTCGATAACTACGATTGTCCCTGCTGTGTCCCACCGCTTCATGACGGGATCTTTGATGCGGACAGGTTCACCAAGCTCGAGAGGAGGCAGGGAGCGAGCGGTGCCGTTATGATACTACTCCGCCCTCTGCTGCAGTGCGAGTTGTCGGGCATCACACTCGTCCGTCCGCTGCGTTCTGCCACTCGGAAGCGAAGAAACGGCGATGTACTGGCATGGTTGAACTCAGTGGGTGTCAAACGGCGATCTGAGCAGGTCTGGGCAGGTGCTGGGGTGTAGCGTATCTCCATTAGTCCTCGGTCGACGTTTTCATCATATAAGCAGCCATTACTGGTGGTCTTGATGATGAGGTGCTTCACAGGGGGCTCAGCATAATCTCTGAATTACTAGTAATGCGGTGATAGAGACGTGGTGAGTCACGCCCGAACGCTTGAGAAAGGCAAGAAATTAAGAGTTGAAGAACTGAGGGCCGCCGTCCGTGCGGAGACGGACAGGTACAGTCCACATTAATGAAGATGCGAAGCTTGATGATGCTCTGCAGTGTGGCATCACTTCAGTATTGTGACAGCCTTTCACAACATTCCTTCATCCTACTCATTGTGCTATGGAGGAATGGTGAAACAAAGACGCTGGTAATAAAAAGAGTGTGGTTGAGAAAGTTGAAGAGGGTGTATTGAAATGGTTTGGATATATGGAGAGAATGAAAGAGGAAAGATGTGGATAGGGAGCTGTGGTTTCGGTACATTACACATGACAGCTAGAGACTGAGTGTGAACGAATGTAGCCTTCTTTGTCTGTTCCTGGCGCTGCCTCGCAGGGATGGTGGGTGGGGGGAGGGGGAGAATGCTATATCTTGTGTGGCGGGGTGGCGACAGAAATGGATGAGAGCAGTAAGTACGGATATGTACATGTGTGTATATGTCTGTGTATGTATAAGTATGTATACGTTGAAATGTATATGTATGTATATGTGCGTATGTGGGCGTTTATGTATATACATGTGTATGTGGGTGGGTTGGGCCATTCCTCGACTGTTTCCCTGCGCTACCTTGCAAACGCGGGAGACGGCGGTTAAGTACAAAAAAAAATATTACATTTAGACAAAAGCACCTTATACAATGTACTTCAACCAAGTGCACCTTAAATTACCGGGAATTTAACAACGGAGGTACCCTTTAATTAAACAACTCAATTGGTAACTAGCATCAACTACGATGCTCACACTTAGTCTCATTTCTTATATAATTTCACTTATTTCGTATTAAATACCTCACTATTACTATCGCAATTGCATCATATCATGATACCATTCGTTGTAACCCTATGTTTCTCCTCACTCTTACCTGTAAGACACAACAGCTTCCTTCAACATGTGTACAATCTCAAACTCCTTCCTATTAATTTCACCTTTTCTTGTGTAATCTTGAATTTGATTTCTTAAGCTAATATGACTCAAATATTCCTAAATATACCTACAAAGGTAGCGTGAATTAGCTAACCTTTCGGTTGCTCGTCCTGCTAATACATACATATCTTACATGGTATCGCATTGTTACCCAAACAATCATAACAGCATCAATTTCCCGTTCCTGTACTATTGTTCTCCGTCGGGGTTCTTACTTTCACTTATTTACGACTGCATATCCTTAAATATATATATATATATATATATATATATATATATATATATATATATATATATATATATATATATATTCTTAGCAACTGGCTTTTAGTGATATTTGACGTTCACATGGCAAACATAATGTGTATTTTCAACAAAGTTAACTGCTAGAAATGTGTGCGCCAATAGGAATATAAGTTCGTGAGTTAGTCGCTACATTTGTTTGTAACTGTGAAACTAACCTGACAACAAATCTTTAACTTTATCTTTCACAGCTTACATGCCCACCTTAAAGTACAGACTGAAAGACAGCAGTAAGAGAATCATATTAAAGAATAATAGCAAGTGGTGAGGGTAGGAGAATAGTCGTGATGTTGATCATGATATCTAGAAAATCACTGGCACACCTATTCTAAGGTTGGCTTTAATGTCCAACAGAAACAAATTGGTGTAATGAATATCACTACAGGTTGCCCAGATTTATGAAAATGTATATAAGATTGAATGTGAACAGCAAAGTGATGTGAAGTATATATATCTGCGTGCCAGGGGTTGGAAATGTTGAGGGCCCTAAGTATATGTGAAAGTTACAAGTTGATTTAGCCAAAAAGGTTGTCTTTTACTTAAATTGAAAGCAGAACCTATTTTACGAGTAGGTATGATGTAAGTGGTAAGTTTCCCGGAAGTCAAAGATTTTGCAGTACCTGTAGAGGAAAGGCAGAATAATCACATCACTGTATACCTACAATCAATCTTTGTACATCCAATTTTGCTATCACATCATGAGGAAACTCATGAGTATCCAGAAACACGAAGATAACACGTATGCTAACTACTGTTACTTTTGTGTGTGGAATTACCTATTTGTCATGTGTATGTATGTGTGTACAGTTACCTAGTTGTTTTGTGTGGGGAAGTGGTAAGGGAGTTAATACTTTGGCCCTATCACTTGAACATTTTCTGTCTTACTACTTCATAAATTTAAATTTGCTCTCTGCATTAACAATGTTCTCAGTTATTCTGTTCTATTCATACCCCATTCTTATATTGTAAAAGTGTTTCTTTACATCTTTTTTCACAAGATTTTCCCTCTAAGGCTCAGTCCTCAGTTCTTGACACTACCTTGCTAATGTGGGAAATCGTAATGTATAAAATATATATACACAATTTTTCCAAAACAAGAAACAGAGAAGGGGGCCAAGTAAGGATATTCCTTCTATGCTCAGTTCTCTGATCTTAATGCTACCTCGCTAAGGCGGGATTGGTGAATATGTATGAAAAAAATATATATGTATTTATTATATATAAATGGTTTCCTGTGTCAGCAAAGCAGCGGCAGGAAACAGACAAAGGATGGCCCATCCACAT